>NC_079878.1:35025872-35334658 GCF_029227915.1 Hydractinia symbiolongicarpus | reverse complement strand
TTCTAACGGTATCAGTCCGTTTCAGGTACAACGCTTGCGTCACATATTCGTACCAACATGTATTTAGCGATATTTTTCTGACATTGCTAGCTTGCACCGCTTTTAACAGTGAAACGATTGACTGTGAGACTTAATTGAACTGATTTTGGACTTTGACTTTATAAATGAGATAAATGACTCAGTTGGACTCTAAAAAATAAATGTCTCCTTAATTTGACATGATTGCTGTATCTCAGCGATTACACTGGGCGCTGTGGCAGCGCTTTGTTTAATTGTTACTGTGAGACCAATCCTAGCCGTTAGCGCTCGCTTATAAAATAGAGACAGTTTCCAAAACTACATTTCATTGACTTTCTAACGGTATCAGTCCGTTCGAGTTTCAATGGTTGCGTCACATATTGGTACCAACATGTATTTAGAGATATGTTTCTGATATTACTAGGTTGCATCGCTTTTAACAGTGAAACGATTGACTGTGGGACTTAATTGAACTGATTTTGGACTTTGACCTTGTGAATGTAACAAATGAGGCAAGTGTACTCCAAGAAATAACTTTATTCTTTTCTTGACTTGATTGCTGGAACTCAGCGATTACACTGGGCGCTGTGGTAACGCTTTATTTAAAAATTTAGATAAACAAGTCATTTCTTATTGTGAGACAAATCCTAGCCGTTAGCGCGCCCCGTGAAAATAGAGACAGTTTCCACAACTACATTTCATTGGCTTTCTAACGGTATCAGTCCGTTTCAGGTACAACGCTTGCGTCACATTTTCGTACCAACATGTACTTAGCGATGTTTTTCTGACATTACTAGCTTGCACCGCCTTTAACAGTGAAACGATTGACTGTGAGACTTAATTGAACTGATTTTGGAGTTTGACTTTATAAATGAGATAAATGACACAATTGGACTCTAAAAAATCACATTCTTCTTAATTTGACATGATTGTTGTATCTCAGCGATTACACTGGGCGCTGTGGTATCGTTTCATTTAAAAATTTAGATAAATAAGTCATTTGTTACTGTGGGACCAATCCTAGCTGTTAGCGCGCTGAGAAAATAGAGACGGTTTCCTAAACTACATTTCATTGACCTTCTAACAGTATCAGTTCGTTTGAGTTTCAACGGTTGCGTGACATATTGGTACCAACATGTATTTAGCGATATGTTTCTGATATTACTAGGTTGCATCGCTTTTACCAGTGAAACCATTGACAGTGGGACTTAATTGAACTGATTTTGGACTTTGACCTTGTGAATGTAACAAATGAGGCAAGTGTACTCCAAGAAATAACTTTATTCTTAACTTGACTTGATTGCTGGAACTCAGCGATTTCACTGGGCGCTGTGGTCGCGCTTTATTTAAACCTTTAGATAAATAAGTCATTTTTTACTGTGGGACCAACCCTAGCCGTTAGCGCGCGCTGAGAAAATAGACACAGTGTCCAAAACTACATTTCGTTGACTTTTTAACGGTATCAGTCCGTTTCAGGTACAACGCTTGCGTCTCATATTCGCACCAACATGTATTTAGCGATATTTTTCTGACATTACTAGCTTGCGTCGCTTTTAACAGTAAAACGATTGACTGTGAGACTTAATTGAACTGATTCTGGACTTTGACTTTATAAATGAGATAAATGACACAGTTGGACTCTAAAAAATAACATTCTTTTTAATTTGACATGATTGCTGTATCTCAGCGATTACACTTGGCGCTGTGGTAGCGTTTCATATAAAAATTTAGATAAATAAGTCATTTGTTACTGTGGGACCAATCCTAGCCGTTAACGCGCGCTCAGAAAAGAGAGAAAGTTTACAAAACTACATTTCGTTGACTTTTTAACGGTATCAGTCCGTTTCAGGTACAACGCTTGCGTCTCATATTCGCACCAACATGTATTTAGCGATATTTTTCTGACATTGCTAGCTTGCACCGCTTTTAACAGTGAAACGATTGACTGTGAGACTTAATTGAACTGATTTTGGACTTTGACTTTATAAAGGAGATAAATGACACAATTGGACTCTAAAAAATAACATTCTTCTTAATTTGACATGATTGCTGTATCTCAGCGATTACACTGGGCGCTGTGGTAGCGTTTCATTTAAAAATTTAGATAAATAAGTCATTTGGTACTTTGGGACCAATCCTAGCTGTTATCGCGCGCTGAGAAAATAGAGACGGTTTCCAAAACTACATTTCATTGACTTTCTAACGGTATCAGTCCGTTTGAGTTTCAACAGTTGCGTCACATATTGGTACCAACATGTATTTAGCGATATGTTTCTGATATTACTAGGTTGCATCGCTTTTACCAGTGAAACCATTGACTGTGGGACTTAATTGAACTGATTTTGGACTTCGACCTTGTGAATGTAACAAATGAGGCAAGTGTACTCCAAGAAATAACTTTATTCTTAACTTGACTTGATTGCTGGAACTAAGCGATTACACTGGGCGCTGTGGTCGCGCTTTATTTAAACCTTTAGATAAATAAGTCATTTTTTACTGTGGGACCAACCCTAGCCGTTAGGGCGCGCTGAGAAAATAGACACAGTGTCCAAAACTACATTTCGTTGACTTTTTAACGGTATCAGTCCGTTTCAGGTACAACGCTTGCGTCTCATATTCGCACCAACATGTATTTAGCGATATTTTTCTGACATTACTAGCTTGCGTCGCTTTTAACAGTAAAACGATTGACTGTGAGACTTAATTGAACTGATTCTGGACTTTGACTTTATAAATGAGATAAATGACACAGTTGGACTCTAAAAAATAACATTCTTTTTAATTTGACATGATTGCTGTATCTCAGCGATTACACTTGGCGCTGTGGTAGCGTTTCATATAAAAATTTAGATAAATAAGTCATTTGTTACTGTGGGACCAATCCTAGCCGTTAACGCGCGCTCAGAAAAGAGAGAAAGTTTCCAAAACTACATTTCGTTGACTTTTTAACGGTATCAGTCCGTTTCAGGTACAACGCTTGCGTCTCATATTCGCACCAACATGTATTTAGCGATATTTTTCTGACATTGCTAGCTTCCACCGCTTTTAACAGTGAAACGATTGACTGTGAGACTTAATTGAACTGATTTTGGACTTTGACTTTATAAATGAGATAAATGACTCAATTGGACTCTAAAAAATAACAGTCTCCTTAAATTGACATGATTGCTGTATCTCAGCGATTACACTGGGCGCTGTGGCAGCGCTTTGTTTAATTGTTACTGTGGGACCAATCCTAGCCGTTAGCGCTCGCTTAGAAAATTGAGACAGTTTCCAAAACTACATTTCATTGACTTTCTAACGGTATCAGTCCGTTTGAGTTTCAACGGTTGCGTGACATATTGGTACCAACATGTATTTAGCGATATGTTTCTGATATTACTAGGTTGCATCGCTTTTACCAGTGAAACCATTGACAGTGGGACTTAATTGAACTGATTTTGGACTTTGACCTTGTGAATGAAACAAATGAGGCAAGTGTACTCCAAGAAATAACTTTGTTCTTAACTTGACTTGATTGCTGGAACTCAGCAATTTCACTGGGCGCTGTGGTAGCGCTTTATTTAAAAATTTAGATAAATAAGTCATTTGTTACTGTGGGACCAATCCTAGCCGTTAGCGCGCGCTGAGAAAATAGAGACAGTTTCCAAAACTACATTTCATTGACTTTCTAACGGTATCAGTCCGTTCGAGTTTCAATGGTTGCGTCACATATTAGTACCAACATGTATTTAGAGATATGTTTCTGATATTACTAGGTTGCATCCCTTTTAACAGTGAAACCATTGACTGTGGGACTAAATTGAACTGATTTTGGACTTTGACTTTATAAATGAGATAAGTGACACAGTTGGACTCTAAAAAATAACATTCTTTTTAATTTGACATGATTGCTGTATCTCAGCGATTACACTTGGCGCTGTGGTAGCGTTTCATTTAAAAATTCAGATAAACAAGTCATTTCTTATTGTGAGAGAAATCCTAGCCGTTAACGCGCGCTGAGAAATTAGGGACAGTTTCCAAAACTAAATTTCATTGACTTTCTAACGGTATCAGTCCGTTTCAGGTACAACGCTTGCGTCACATATTCGTACCAACATGTATTTAGCGATATTTTTCTGACATTGCTAGCTTGCACCGCTTTTAACAGTGAAACGATTGACTGTGAGACTTAATTGAACTGATTTTGGACTTTGACTTTATAAATGAGATAAATGACTCAGTTGGACTCTAAAAAATAAATGTCTCCTTAATTTGACATGATTGCTGTATCTCAGCGATTACACTGGGCGCTGTGGCAGCGCTTTGTTTAATTGTTACTGTGAGACCAATCCTAGCCGTTAGCGCTCGCTTATAAAATAGAGACAGTTTCCAAAACTACATTTCATTGACTTTCTAACGGTATCAGTCCGTTCGAGTTTCAATGGTTGCGTCACATATTGGTACCAACATGTATTTAGAGATATGTTTCTGATATTACTAGGTTGCATCGCTTTTAACAGTGAAACGATTGACTGTGGGACTTAATTGAACTGATTTTGGACTTTGACCTTGTGAATGTAACAAATGAGGCAAGTGTACTCCAAGAAATAACTTTATTCTTTTCTTGACTTGATTGCTGGAACTCAGCGATTACACTGGGCGCTGTGGTAACGCTTTATTTAAAAATTTAGATAAACAAGTCATTTCTTATTGTGAGACAAATCCTAGCCGTTAGCGCGCCCCGTGAAAATAGAGACAGTTTCCACAACTACATTTCATTGGCTTTCTAACGGTATCAGTCCGTTTCAGGTACAACGCTTGCGTCACATTTTCGTACCAACATGTACTTAGCGATGTTTTTCTGACATTACTAGCTTGCACCGCCTTTAACAGTGAAACGATTGACTGTGAGACTTAATTGAACTGATTTTGGAGTTTGACTTTATAAATGAGATAAATGACACAATTGGACTCTAAAAAATCACATTCTTCTTAATTTGACATGATTGTTGTATCTCAGCGATTACACTGGGCGCTGTGGTATCGTTTCATTTAAAAATTTAGATAAATAAGTCATTTGTTACTGTGGGACCAATCCTAGCTGTTAGCGCGCTGAGAAAATAGAGACGGTTTCCTAAACTACATTTCATTGACCTTCTAACAGTATCAGTTCGTTTGAGTTTCAACGGTTGCGTCACATATTGGTACCAACATGTATTTAGCGATATGTTTCTGATATTACTAGGTTGCATCGCTTTTACCAGTGAAACCATTGACTGTGGGACTTAATTGAACTGATTTTGGACTTTGACCTTGTGAATGTAACAAATGAGGCCAGTGTACTCCAAAAAATAGCTTTATTCTTAACTTGACTTGATTGCTGAAACTCTGCGATTACACTGGGCGCTGTGGTAGCGCTCTATTTAAAAATTTAGATAAATAAGTCATTTTTCACTGTGGGACCAATCCTAGCCGTTAGCGCGCGCTGAGAAAATAGAGACAGTTTCCAAAACTACATTTTATTGACATTCTAACAGTATCAGTCCGTTTGAGTTTTAACGGTTGCGTCACATATTGGTACCAACATGTATTTAGCGATATGTTTCTGATATTACTAGGTTGCATCCCTTTTACCAGTAAAACCATTGACTGTGGGACTTAATTGAACTGATTTTGGACTTTGACCTTGTGAATGTAACAAATGAGGCTAGTGTACTCCAAAAAATAACTTTATTCTTAACTTGACTTGATTGCTGGAACTCAGCGATTACACTGGGAGCTGTGGTAGCGCTTTATTTAAAAATTTAGATAAATTAGTCATTTGTTACAGTGGGACCAATCCTAGCCGTTAGCGCGCGCTGGGAAAAAGACACAGTTACATAAACTAGATTTCATTCAATTTCTAACGGTATCAGTCCGTTTAAGCTACAACGGTTGCGTCACATATTCGTACCAACATGTATTTAGGGATATTTTTCTGACATTACTAGCTTGCATCGCTTTTAACAGTGAAAAGATTGACTGTGGGACTTAATTGAAAAGGTTTTGGACTTTGACCTTATGAATGAGATAAATGACACAATTGGACTCTAAGAAATAAATTCTTCTTAATTTGACATGATTGCTTGACCTCAGCAGTTACACAGGGCGCTGTGGCAGCGCTTTGTTTAAAAATTTAGATAAACAAGTCATTTGTTACTGTGGGACCAATCCTAGCGGTTAGCGCGCGCTGAGAAAATAGAGACAGTTTCCAAAACTAAATTTTATTGACTTTCTAACGGTATCAGTCCGTTTCAGGTACAACGCTTGCGTCTCATATTCGTACCAGCATGCAATTAGCGATATTTTTCTGACATTACTAGCTTGCATCGCTTTTAACAGTGAAACGATTCACTGTGAGACTTAATTGAACTGATTGTGGACTTTGACTTTATAAATGAGATAAATGACACAATTGGACTCCAAAAAATAACATTCTTCTTAATTTGCATGATTGCTGTATCTCAGCGATTACACTGGGCGCTGTGGTAACGTTTCATTTAAAAATTTAGATAAATAAGTCATTTGTTACTGTGGGACCAATGATGGCCGTTAGCGTGCGCTGAGAAAATAGAGACAGCTTCCAAAACTAAATTTTACTGACTTTCTAACAGTATCAGTTCGTTTGAGTTTCAACGGTTGCGTCACATATTGGTATTAACATGTATTTAGCGATATGTTTCTTATATTACTAGGTTGCATCGCTTTTACCAGTGAAACCATTGACTGTGGGACTTAATTGAACTGATTTTGGACTTTGACCTTGTGAATGTAAAAAATGAGGCAAGTGTACTCCAAGAAATAACTTTATTCTTAACTTGACTTGATTGCTGGAACTCAGCGATTACACTGGGCGCTGTGGTAACGCTTTATTTAAAAATTTAGATAAACAAGTCATTTCTTATTGTGAGACAAATCCTAGCCGTTAGCGCGCCCCGTAAAAATAGAGACAGTTTCCAAAACTACATTTCATTGACTTTCCAACGGTATCAGTCCGTTTCAGGTACAACGCTTGCGTCACATATTCGTACCAACATGAATTTAGCGATGTTTTTCTGACATTACTAGCTTGCACCGCTTTTAACAGTGAAACAATTGACTGTGAAACTTAATTGAACTGATTTTGGAGTTTGACTTTATAAATGAGATAAATGACACAATTGGACTCTAAAAAATAACATTCTTCTTAATTTGACATGATTGCTGTATCTCAGCGATTACACTGGGCGCTGTGGTAGCGTTTCATTTAAAAATTTAGATAAATAAGTCATTTGTTACTGTGGGACCAATCCTAGCTGTTAGCGCGCTGAGAAAATAGAGACGGTTTCCTAAACTACATTTCATTGACCTTCTAACAGTATCAGTTCGTTTGAGTTTCAACGGTTGCGTCACATATTGGTACCAACATGTATTTAGCGATATGTTTCTGATATTACTAGGTTGCATCGCTTTTACCAGTGAAACCATTGACTGTGGGACTTAATTGAACTGATTTTGGACTTTGACCTTGTGAATGTAACAAATGAGGCCAGTGTACTCCAAAAAATAGCTTTATTCTTAACTTGACTTGATTGCTGAAACTCAGCGATTACACTGGGCGCTGTGGTAGCGCTCTATTTAAAAATTTAGATAAATAAGTCATTTTTCACTGTGGGACCAATCCTAGTCGTTAGCGCGCGCTGAGAAAATAGAGACAGTTTCCAAAACTACATTTTATTGACATTCTAACAGTATCACTCCGTTTGAGTTTTAACGGTTGCGTCACATATTGGTACCAACATGTATTTAGCGATATGTTTCTGATATTACTAGGTTGCATCCCTTTTACCAGTAAAACCATTGACTGTGGGACTTAATTGAACTGATTTTGGACTTTGACCTTGTGAATGTAACAAATGAGGCTAGTGTACTCCAAAAAATAACTTTATTCTTAACTTGACTTGATTGCTGGAACTCAGCGATTACACTGGGAGCTGTGGTAGCGCTTTATTTAAAAATTTAGATAAATAAGTCATTTGTTACAGTGGGACCAATCCTAGCCGTTAGCGCGCGCTGGGAAAAAGACACAGTTACATAAACTAGATTTCATTCAATTTCTAACGGTATCAGTCCGTTTAAGCTACAACGGTTGCGTCACATATTCGTACCAACATGTATTTAGGGATATTTTTCTGACATTACTAGCTTGCATCGCTTTTAACAGTGAAAAGATTGACTGTGGGACTTAATTGAAAAGGTTTTGGACTTTGACCTTATGAATGAGATAAATGACACAATTGGACTCTAAGAAATAAATTCTTCTTAATTTGACATGATTGCTTGACCTCAGCAGTTACACAGGGCGCTGTGGCAGCGCTTTGTTTAAAAATTTAGATAAACAAGTCATTTGTTACTGTGGGACCAATCCTAGCGGTTAGCGCGCGCTGAGAAAATAGAGACAGTTTCCAAAACTAAATTTTATTGACTTTCTAACGGTATCAGTCCGTTTCAGGTACAACGGTTGCGTCTCATATTCGTACCAGCATGCATTTAGCGATATTTTTCTGACATTACTAGCTTGCATCGCTTTTAACAGTGAAACGATTCACTGTGAGACTTAATTGAACTGATTGTGGACTTTGACTTTATAAATGAGATAAATGACACAATTGGACTCCAAAAAATGACATTCTTCTTAATTTGCATGATTGCTGTATCTCAGCGATTACACTGGGCGCTGTGGTAACGTTTCATTTAAAAATTTAGATAAATAAGTCATTTGTTACTGTGGGACCAATGATGGCCGTTAGCGTGCGCTGAGAAAATAGAGACAGCTTCCAAAACTAAATTTTACTGACTTTCTAACAGTATCAGTTCGTTTGAGTTTCAACGGTTGCGTCACATATTGGTACCAACATGTATTTAGCGATATTTTTCTGACATTGCTAGCTTGCACCGCTTTTAACAGTGAAACGATTGACTGTGAGACTTAATAGAACTGATTTTGGACTTTGACTTTATAAAGGAGATAAATGACACAATTGGACTCTAAAAATAACATTTTTCTTAATTTGACATGATTGCTGTATCTCAGCGATTACACTGGGCGCTGTGGTAGCGTTTCATTTAAAAATTTAGATAAATAAGTCATTTGTTACTTTGGGACCAATCCTAGCTGTTATCGCGCGCTGAGAAAATAGAGACGGTTTCCAAAACTACATTTCGTTGACTTTTTAACGGTATCAGTCCGTTTCAGGTACAACGCTTGCGTCTCATATTCGCACCAACATGTATTTAGCGATATTTTTCTGACATTGCTAGCTTGCACCGCTTTTAACAGTGAAACGATTGACTGTGAGACTTAATTGAACTGATTTTGGACTTTGACTTTATAAATGAGATAAATGACTCAATTGGACTCTAAAAAATAACAGTCTCCTTAATTTGACATTATTGCTGTATCTCAGCGATTACACTGGGCGCTGTGGCAGCGCTTTGTTTAATTGTTACTGTGGGACCAATCCTAGCCGTTAGCGCTCGCTTAGAAAATTGAGACAGTCTCCAAAACTACATTTCATTGACTTTCTAACGGTATCAGTCCGTTTGAGTTTCAACGGTTGCGTGACATATTGGTACCAACATGTATTTAGAGATATGTTTCTGATATTACTAGGTTGCATCCCTTTTAACAGTGAAACCATTGACTGTGGGACTAAATTGAACTGATTTTGGACTTTGACTTTATAAATGAGATAAGTGACACAGTTGGACTCTAAAAAATAACATTCTTTTTAATTTGACATGATTGCTGTATCTCAGCGATTACACTTGGCGCTGTGGTAGCGTTTCATTTAAAAATTCAGATAAACAAGTCATTTCTTATTGTGAGAGAAATCCTAGCCGTTAACGCGCGCTGAGAAATTAGGGACAGTTTCCAAAACTAAATTTTATTGACTTTCTGACGGTATCAGTCCGTTTCAGGTACAACGCTTGCGTCACATATTCGTACCAACATGTATTTAGCGATATTTTTCTGACATTGCTAGCTTGCACCGCTTTTAACAGTGAAACGATTGACTGTGAGACTTAATTGAACTGATTTTAGACTTTGACTTTATAAATGAGATAAATGACTCAATTGGACTCTAAAAAATAAATGTCTCCTTAATTTGACATGATTGCTGTATCTCAGCGATTACACTGGGCGCTGTGGCAGCGCTTTGTTTAATTGTTACTGTGAGACCAATCCTAGCCGTTAGCGCTCGCTTATAAAATAGAGACAGTTTCCAAAACTACATTTCATTGACTTTCTAACGGTATCAGTCCGTTCGAGTTTCAATGGTTGCGTCACATATTGGTACCAACATGTATTTAGAGATATGTTTCTGATATTACTAGGTTGCATCGCTTTTACCAGTGAAACCATTGACTGTGGGACTTAATTGAACTGATTTTGGACTTTGACCTTGTGAATGTAACAAATGAGGCCAGTGTACTCCAAAAAATAGCTTTATTCTTAACTTGACTTGATTGCTGAAACTCAGCGATTACACTGGGCGCTGTGGTAGCGCTCTATTTAAAAATTTAGATAAACAAGTCATTTCTTATTGTGAGACAAATCCTAGCCGTTAGCGCGCCCCGTAAAAATAGAGACAGTTTCCAAAACTACATTTCATTGACTTTCCAACGGTATCAGTCCGTTTCAGGTACAACGCTTGCGTCACATATTCGTTCCAACATGTATTTAGCGATGTTTTTCTGACATTACTAGCTTGCACCGCTTTTAACAGTGAAACAATTGACTGTGAAACTTAATTGAACTGATTTTGGAGTTTGACTTTATAAATGAGATAAATGACACAATTGGACTCTAAAAAATAACATTCTTCTTAATTTGACATGATTGCTGTATCTCAGCGATTACACTGGGCGCTGTGGTAGCGTTTCATTTAAAAATTTAGATAAATAAGTCATTTGTTACTGTGGGACCAATCCTAGCTGTTAGCGCGCTGCGAAAATAGAGACGGTTTCCTAAACTACATTTCATTGACCTTCTAACAGTATCAGTTCGTTTGAGTTTCAACGGTTGCGTCACATATTGGTACCAACATGTATTTAGCGATATGTTTCTGATATTACTAGGTTGCATCGCTTTTACCAGTGAAACCATTGACTGTGGGACTTAATTGAACTGATTTTGGACTTTGACCTTGTGAATGTAACAAATGAGGCCAGTGTACTCCAAAAAATAGCTTTATTCTTAACTTGACTTGATTGCTGAAACTCAGCGATTACACTGGGCGCTGTGGTAGCGCTCTATTTAAAAATTTAGATAAATAAGTCATTTTTCACTGTGGGACCAATCCTAGCCGTTAGCGCGCGCTGAGAAAATAGAGACAGTTTCCAAAACTACATTTTATTGACATTCTAACAGTATCAGTCCGTTTGAGTTTTAACGGTTGCGTCACATATTGGTACCAACATGTATTTTGCGATATGTTTCTGATATTACTAGGTTGCATCCCTTTTACCAGTAAAACCATTGACTGTGGGACTTAATTGAACTGATTTTGGACTTTGACCTTGTGAATGTAACAAATGAGGCTAGTGTACTCCAAAAAATAACTTTATTCTTAACTTGACTTGATTGCTGGAACTCAGCAATTACACTGTGAGCTGTGGTAGCGCTTTATTTAAAAATTTAGATAAATAAGTCATTTGTTACAGTGGGACCAATCCTAGCCGTTAGCGCGCGCTGGGAAAAAGACACAGTTACATAAACTAGATTTCATTCAATTTCTAACGGTATCAGTCCGTTTAAGCTACAACGGTTGCGTCACATATTCGTACCAACATGTATTTAGGGATATTTTTCTGACATTACTAGCTTGCATCGCTTTTAACAGTGAAAAGATTGACTGTGGGACTTAATTGAAAAGGTTTTGGACTTTGACCTTATGAATGAGATAAATGACACAATTGGACTCTAAGAAATAAATTCTTCTTAATTTGACATGATTGCTTGACCTCAGCAGTTACACAGGGCGCTGTGGCAGCGCTTTGTTTAAAAATTTAGATAAACAAGTCATTTGTTACTGTGGGACCAATCCTAGCGGTTAGCGCGCGCTGAGAAAATAGAGACAGTTTCCAAAACTAAATTTTATTGACTTTCTAACGGTATCAGTCCGTTTCAGGTACAACGCTTGCGTCTCATATTCGTACCAGCATGCATTTAGCGATATTTTTCTGACATTACTAGCTTGCATCGCTTTTAACAGTGAAACGATTCACTGTGAGACTTAATTGAACCGATTGTGGACTTTGACTTTATAAATGAGATAAATGACACAATTGGACTCCAAAAAATAACATTCTTCTTAATTTGCATGATTGCTGTATCTCAGCGATTACACTGGGCGCTGTGGTAACGTTTCATTTAAAAATTTAGATAAATAAGTCATTTGTTACTGTGGGACCAATGATGGCCGTTAGCGTGCGCTGAGAAAATAGAGACAGCTGCCAAAACTAAATTTTACTGACTTTCTAACAGTATCAGTTCGTTTGAGTTTCAACGGTTGCGTCACATATTGGTACCAACATGTATTTAGCGATATGTTTCTGATATTACTAGGTTGCATCGCTTTTACCAGTAAAACCATTGACTGTGGGACTTAATTGAACTGATTTTGGACTTGACCTTGTGCATGTAACAAATAAGGCTAGTGTACTCCAAAAAATAGCTTTATTCTTAACTTGACTTGATTGCTGAAACTCAGCGATTACACTGGGCGTTGTGGTAGCGTTCTATTTAAAAATTTAGATAAATAAGTCATTTTTTACTGTGGGACCAATCCTAGCCGTTAGCGCGCGCTGAGAAAATAGAGACAGTTTCCAAAACTACATTTTATTGACATTCTAACAGTATCAGTCCGTTTGAGTTTTAACGGTTGCGTCACATATTGGTACCAACATGTATTTAGCGATATGTTTCTGATATTACTAGGTTGCATCCCTTTTACTAGTAAAACCATTGACTGTGGGACTTAATTGAACTGATTTTGGACTTTGACCTTGTGAATGTAACGAATGAGGCTAGTGTACTCCAAAAAATAACTTTATTCTTAACTTGACTTGATTGCTGAAACTCAGCGATTACACTGGGCGCTGTGGTAGCGTTCTATTTAAAAATTTAGATAAATAAGTCATTTTTTACTGTGGGACCAATCCTAGCCGTTAGCGCGCGCTGAGAAAATAGAGACAGTTTCCAAAACTACATTTTATTGACATTCTAACAGTATCAGTCCGTTTGAGTTTCAACGGTTGCGTCACATATTCGTACCAACATGTATTTAGCGATATTTTTCTCATATTCCTAGCATTGCATCGCTTTTAACAGTGAAACGGTTGAATGTGGGACTTAATTGAACTGATCTTGGGCTTTCACCTTATAAATGTAATAAATGACACAATTGGACTCCAAGAAATAACATTATTCTTAACTTGACTTGACTGCTGGAACTCATCGATTACACTGGGCGCTATGGTAGGGCTTTATTTAAAAACTTAAATAAACAAATCTTTTTCTACTGTGAGACCAATCCTAGCCGTTAGCGCGCTGGGGAAAGAGAGACAGTTTCCAAAACTACATTTTATTTACTTTCTAACAGTATCAGTCCGTTCGAGTTTCAACGGTTGCGTCACATATTCGTACCAACATGTATTTAGGGATATTTTTCTGACATTACTAGCTTGCATCGCTATTAACAGTGAAAAGATTGACTGTGGGACTTAATTGAAAAGGTTTTGGACTTTGACCTTATGAATGAGATAAATTAATCAATTTGACTCTAAGAAATAAATTCTTCTTAATTTGACATGATTGCTTGACCTCAGCAGTTACACAGGGCGCTGTGGCAACGCTTTGTTTAAAAATTTAGATAATTAAGTCAATTTGTACTGTGGGATCAATCCTAGCCGTGAGTGCGCGCTGAAGAAATAGAGACAGTTTACAAAACTAAATTTCATTGACTTTCTCACGGTATCAGTCTGTTTCAGGTACAACGCTTTCGTCACATATTCGTACCAACATGTATTTAGCGATATTTTTCTGACATTACTAGCCTGCACCGCTTTTAACAGTGAAACGATTGACTGTGAGACTTAATTGAAAAGGTTGTGGACTTTGACCGTATGAATGAGATAAATGACACAATTGGACTCTAAAAAATAACATTTTTCTTAATTTGACATGATTGCTGTATCTCAGCGATTGCACTGGGCGCTGTGGTAGCGTTTCATTTAAAAAGTTAAATAAATAAGTCATTTGTTACTGTGGGACCAATCCTAGCCGTTAGCGCGCGCTGAGAAAATAGAGACAGTTCCCAAAACTACATTTTATTGACTTTCTAACAGTATCAGTCCGTTCGAGTTTCAACGGTTGCGTCACATATTCGTACCAACATGTATTTAGCGATATTTTTCTGACATTACTAGCCTGCACCGCTTCTAACAGTGAAACGATTGACTGTGAGACTAAATTGAACTGATTTTGGACTTGACCTTGTGCATGTAACAAATAAGGCTAGTGTACTCCAAAAAATAACTTTATTCTTAACTTGACTTGATTGCTGGAACTCAGCGATTACACTGGGCGCTGTGGTAGCGCTTTATTTAAAAATTTAGATAAATAAGTCATTTTTTACTGTGGGACGAATCCTAGCCGTTAGCGCGCTGGGGAAAAAGACACAGTTACATAAACTACATTTCATTCAATTTCTAACGGTATCAGTCCGTTTAAGCTACAACGGTTGCGTCACATATTCGTACCAACATGTATTTAGGGATATTTTTCTGACATTACTAGCTTGCATCGCTTTTAACAGTGAAAAGATTGACTGTGGGACTTAATTGAAAAGGTTGTGGACTTTGACCGTATGAATGAGATAAATGACACAAATGGACTCTAAGAAATAAATTCTTCTTAATTTGACATGATTGCTTGACCTCAGCAGTTACACAGGGCGCTGTGGCAGCGCTTTGTTCAAAAATTTAGACAATTAAGTCAATTTGTACTGTGGGACCAATCCTAGCCGTTAGCGCGCGCTGAGAAAATAGAGACAGTTCCCAAAACTACATTTTATTGACTTTCTAACAGTATCAGTCCGTTCGAGTTTCAACGGTAGCGTCACATATTTGTACCAACATGTATTTAGCGATATTTTTCTGACATTACTAGCCTGCACCGCTTCTAACAGTGAAACGATTGACTGTGAGACTAAATTGAACTGATTTTGGACTTGACCTTGTGCATGTAACAAATAAGGCTAGTGTACTCCAAAAAATAACTTTATTCTTAACTTGACTTGATTGCTGGAACTCAGCGATTACACTGGGCGCTGTGGTAGCGCTTTATTTAAAAATTTAGATAAATAAGTCATTTTTTACTGTGGGACCAATCCTAGCCGTTAGCGCGCGCTGAAAAATAGAGACAGTTTCCAAAACTACATTTTATTGACTTTCTAACAGTGTCAGTCCGTTTGAGTTTCAACGGTTGCGTCACATATTGGTACCAACATGTATTTAGCGATATGTTTTTGATATTACTAGGTTGCAACGCTTTTAACCGTGAAACGATTGACTGTGAGACTAAATTGAACTGTTTTTGGACTTTGACTTTATAAATGAGATAAATGACACAATTGGACTCTAAAAAATAACATTTTTCTTAATTTGACATGATTGCTGTATCTCATCTATTACACTGGGCGCTGTGGTAGCGTTTCATTTAAAAATTTAAATAAATAAGTCATTTGTTACTGTGGGACCAATCCTAGCCGTTAGCGCGCGCTGAGAAAATAGAGACAGTTTCCAAAACTACATTTTATTGACTTTCCAACAGTATCAGTCCGTTTGAGTTTCAACGGTTGCGTCACATATTCGTACCAACATGTATTTAGCGATATTTTTCTCATATTCCTAGCATTGCATCGCTTTTAACAGTGAAACGGTTGAATGTGGGATTAATTGAACTGATCTTGGGCTTTCACCTTATAAATGTAATAAATGACACAATTGGACTCAAAGAAATAACATTATTCTTAACTTGACTTGACTGCTGGAACTCAGCGATTACACTGGGCGCTATGGTAGGGTTTTATTTAAAAACTTAAATAAACAAATCTTTTTCTATTGTGGGACCAATCCTAGCCGCTAGCGCGCTGGGGAAAAAGAGACAGTTACATACACTACATTTCACTGAATTTCTAACGGTATCAGTCTGTTTAAGCTACAACGGTTGCGTCACATATTCGTACCAACATGTATTTAGCGGTATTTTTCTCATATTCCTAGGTTCCATAGCTTTTAACAGTGAAATGATTGACTGTGGGACTTAATTGAAGTGATTCTAGACTTTGACCTTATGAATGTGATAAATGAGGCTATTGTACTCCAAGACATAACATTCTTCTTAGTTTAACATGACTGCTTGATCTCAGCAGTTACACAGGGCGCAGTGGCAGTGCTTTGTTTAAAGATTTACATAATTAAGTCAATTTGTACTGTGGCACCAATCCTAGCCGTTAGCGCCTTCCGAGGAAATAGAGACAATTTCCAAAACTACATTTCATTGTCTTTCTAACGGTATCAGTCCGTTTGAGTTTCAACGGTTGCGTCACATATTCGTACCAACATGTATTTAGCGATATTTTTCTGGTATTATTAGGTTGCATCGCTTTTACCAGTGAAACGACTGACTGTGGGACTTAATTGAACTAATTCTGGACTTTGACCTTACGAATGTGATAAATGAGGTAATTGCACACCAAGACATAACATTCTTCTTAATTTGACTTGAATGCTGGAACTCAGCGATTACACTGGGCTCTGTGGTAGCGTTTCATTCAAAAATTTAGATAAATAAGTCATTTTTTACTTTTGGACCAATCCTACTCGTTAGAGCGCGCCGAGGAAATGGAGACAGTTACATAAACTACATTTCATTGACTCTCTAACGGTATTAGCCCGTTTGAGCTTCAACGGTTGTGTCACATATTCGTACCAACATATATTTAGCGATACTTTTCTGATATTACTAAGTTGCATCGCTTTTACCAGTGGAGCGATTGACTGTGGGATTTAATTGAACTGATTTTGGACTTTGACGTCATGAATGTGATAAATGAAGCAATTATACTTCAAGAAATATCATTCTTCTTAAATTGACTTGAATGCTGGAACTCAGCGATTACACTGGGCTCTGTGGTAGCGCTATAATTAAAAATTTAGATAAATAAGTCATTTTTTACTGTGGGACCAACCCTAGCCGTTAGGGCGCCCCGAGAAAATAGAGACAGTTTCCAAACCTACATTTCATTGACTTTCTAACGGTATCAGTCCGTTTGAGTTTCAAAGGTTGCGTCACATATTCGTACCAACATATATTTAGCGATACTTTTCTGATATTACTAAGTTGCATCGCTTTTACCAGTGAAGCGATTGACTGTGGGATTTAATTGAACTGATTTGGGACTTTGACTTTATAAATGAGATAAATGACACAATTGGACTCTAAAAATTAACATTCTTCTTAATTTGACATGATTGCCGTATCTCAGCGATTACACTGGGCGCTGAGGTAGCGTTTCATTTGAAAATTTAGATAAGTAAGTCATTTTTTACTGTGGGACGAATCCTAGCAGTTAACTCGCGCTGGGGAAATAGAGACAGTTACATAAACTCCATTTCATTAACTTTCTAACGGTATCAGTCCATTTCAGGTAACACTTTTGTGTCTCATATTCGTACCAACATGTATTTAGCGATATTTTTCTGACATTACTAGCTTGCATCGCTTTTAGGAGTGAAACGATTGACTGTGAGATTTAATTGAACAGATTTTGGACTTTGACTTTATAAATGAGATAAATGACACAATTGGAATCGAAAAAATAACATTATTCTTAATTTGACATGATTGCTGGAACTCAGGGATTACACTGGGCTCTGTGGTATCGCTATAATTAAAAATTTAGATAAATAGTAGCACTTCATTTAAAAATTTAGATAAACAAGTCATTTTTTACTGTGGCACCAATCCTAGCCGTTAGCGCGCGTGAAGAAGTGGAGACAGCTTCAAAAACTACTTTCATTGACTTTCTAACGGTATCAGTCCGTTTGAGTTTCAACGGTTGCTTCACATACTCGTACCAACATGTATTTAGCGATATTTTTCTGGTATTATTAGGTTGCATCGCTTTTACCAGTGAAACAATTGACTGTGGGACTTAATTGAACTAATTCTGGACTTTGACCTTACGAATGTGTTAAATGAGGCAATTGCACTCCAAGACATAACATTCTTCTTAATTTGACTTGAATGATGGAACTCAGCGATTACACTGGGCGCTGTGGTAGCGTTTCATTCAAAAATTTAGATAAATAAATCATTTTTTACTGTTGGACCAATCCTAGTCGTTAGAGCGCGCCGAGGAAATGGAGACAGTTACATAAACTACATTTCATTGACTCTCTAACGGTATCAGCCCGTTTGAGCTACACCTCTTGCGTCACATATTCGTACCAACATGTATTTAGCGGTATTTTTCTCATAATACCTAGGTTGCATTGCTCTTAACAGTGAAGCGATTGACTGTGGGACTTAATTGAACTGATTCTGGACTTTGACCTTATGAATGTGATAAATGAGGCTAGTGTACTCCAAGAATCAACGTTCTTCTTAGATTGACATAATTGCTTGACTTCAGCAGTTACACAGGGCGCTGTGGCAGCGCTTTGTTTAAAGATTTACATAATTAAGTCAATTAGTACTGTGGGACCAATCCTAGCCGTTAGCGCGCGCTGAAAAAATAGAGACAGATTTAAAAACTATATTTCATGGACTTTCTAACGGTATCAGTCCGCTTGAGTAACAACGGTCGCATCAGATATTCGTACCAACATGTATTTAGCGATATTATTCTGACATTACTATGTTGCAACGCTTTTAATCGTGAAACGATTGACTGTGGGACTTAATTGAACTGATTTTGGACATTGACCTTATAAATGAGATAAATGACACAATTGGACTCCAAGACATAAAATGAAGTCAAGCAATTATGTCAATCTAAGAAGAATGTTATTTCTTGGAGTACAATAGCCTCATTGCTGGAACTCAGCGATTAAATTGGGCGCCGTGGTAGCGCTATAATAAAAAATTTACATAAATAAATCATTTTTTACTGTTGGACCAATCCTAGCCGTTAGCGCGCGCTGAAAAAATAGAGACAGATTTAAAAACTATATTTCATGGACTTTCTAACGGTATCAGTCCGCTTAAGTAACAACGGTCGCGTCATATATTCGTACAAACATGTATTTAGCGATATTTTTCTAATATTACTATGTTGCAACGCTTTTATTCGTGAAACGATTGACTGTGGGACTTAATTGAACTGATTTTAGACTTTGAACTTATGAATGTGATAAATGAAGCATTTATACTCCAAGAAATAACATTCTTTTTAATTTGACTTGAATGCTGGAACTCAGCAATTACACTGGGCTCTATGGTAGCACTATGATTAAAAACTTAGATAAATAGTAGCACCTCATTTAAAAATTTAGATAAATAAGTCATTTTTTACTGTGGCACCAATCCCAGCCGTTAGCGCGCGTGAAGAAATAGAGACGGTTTCAAAAACCACTTTCATTGACTTTCTAACTGTATCAGTCCGTTTGATATTCAACGGCTGCGTCACATATTCGTACCAACATGTATTTAGCGATATTTTTTCGACATTACTAGGTTGCAACGCTTTAAACCGTGAAACGATTGACTGTGGGACTTAATTGAACTGCTTTTGGACATTGACCTTACAAATGAGATAAATGACACAATTGGACTCCAAGAAGTGAAATTCGTCTTAATTTGACTTGATTGCTGGAACTCAGCGGTTAATTTGGGCGGTGTGGTAGCGCTATAATTAAAAATTTAGATAAATACTAGCACTTCATTTAAAAACTTAGATAAACAAGGCTTTTTTTACTGTGGAACCAATCCTAGCCGTTAACGCGCGCTGGGGAAATAGAGAAAGTTACACAAACTCCATTTCATTGACTTTCTAACGGTATCAGTCCGTTTCAGGTACAACTATTTTGTCTCATATTCGTACCAACATGTATTTAGCGATATTTTTCTGACATTACTAGCTTGCATCGCTTTTAACAGTGAAACGATTGACTGTGAGACTTAATTGAACTGATTTTGGACTTTGACTTTATAAATGAGATAAATGACACAATTGGACTCTAAAAAATAACATTCTTCTTAATTTGACATGATTGCTGTATCTCAGCGATTACACTGGGCGATGTGGTAGCGTTTCATTTGAAAATTTAGATAAATAAATCATTTTTCACTGGGGGACCAATCCTAGCCGTTAGCGCCCTCTGAGGAAATTGAGAGAATTTCCAAAACTACATTTCATTGTCTTTCTAACGGTATCAGTCCGTTTGAGTTTCAATGGTTGCGTCACACATTCGTACCAACATGTATTTAGCGATATTTTTCTGGTATTATTAGGTTGCATCGCTTTTAACAGTGAAGCGATTGACTGTGGGACTTAATTGAACTGATTCTGGACTTTGACCTTATGAATGTGATAAATGAAGCATTTATACTCCAAGAAATAACATTCTTTTTAATTTGACTTGAATGCTGGAACTCAGCAATTACACTGGGCTCTATGGTAGCGCTATGATTAAAAACTTAGATAAATAGTAGCACCTCATTTAAAAATTTAGATAAATAAGTCATTTTTTACTGTGGCACCAATCCCAGCCGTTAGCGCGCGTGAAGAAATAGAGACGGTTTCAAAAACCACTTTCATTGACTTTCTAACTGTATCAGTCCGTTTGATATTCAACGGCTGCGTCACATATTCGTACCAACATGTATTTAGCGATATTTTTTCGACATTACTAGGTTGCAACGCTTTAAACCGTGAAACGATTGACTGTGGGACTTAATTGAACTGCTTTTGGACATTGACCTTATAAATGAGATAAATGACACAATTGGACTCCAAGAAGTGAAATTCGTCTTAATTTGACTTGATTGCTGGAACTCAGCGGTTAATTTGGGCGGTGTGGTAGCGCTATAATTAAAAATTTAGATAAATACTAGCACTTCATTTAAAAACTTAGATAAACAAGGCTTTTTTTACTGTGGAACCAATCCTAGCCGTTAACGCGCGCTGGGGAAATAGAGAAAGTTACACAAACTCCATTTCATTGACTTTCTAACGGTATCAGTCCGTTTCAGGTACAACTATTTTGTCTCATATTCGTACCAACATGTATTTAGCGATATTTTTCTGACATTACTAGCTTGCATCGCTTTTAAAAGTGAAACGATTGACTGTGAGACTTAATTGAACTGATTTTGGACTTTGACTTTATAAATGAGATAAATGACACAATTGGACTCTAAAAAATAACATTCTTCTTAATTTGACATGATTGCTGTATCTCAGCGATTACACTGGGCGATGTGGTAGCGTTTCATTTGAAAATTTAGATAAATAAATCATTTTTCACTGGGGGACCAATCCTAGCCGTTAGCGCCCTCTGAGGAAATTGAGAGAATTTCCAAAACTACATTTCATTGTCTTTCTAACGGTATCAGTCCGTTTGAGTTTCAATGGTTGCGTCACACATTCGTACCAACATGTATTTAGCGATATTTTTCTGGTATTATTAGGTTGCATCGCTTTTAACAGTGAAGCGATTGACTGTGGGACTTAATTGAACTGATTCTGGACTTTGACCTTATGAATGTGATAAATCACGCTATTGTACTCCAAGAAATAACATTCTTCTTAGATTGACATAATTGCTTGACTTCAGCAGTTACACAGGGCGCTGTGGCAGCGCTTTGTTTAAAGATTTACATAATTAAGTCAATTAGTACTGAGGGACCAATCCTAGCCGTTAGCGCGCGCTGAAAAAATAGAGACAGATTTAAAAACCATATTTCATGGACTTTCTAACGGTATCAGTCCGCTTAAGTAACAACAGTCGCGTCAGATATTCGTACCAACATGTATTTAGCGATATTTTTCTAACATTACTATGTTGCAACGCTTTTGTTCGTGAAACGATTGACTGTGGGACTTAATTGAACTGATTTTAGACTTTGAACTTATGAATGTGATAAATGAAGCAATTATACTCCAAGAAATAACATTCTTCTTAATTTGACTTGAATGCTGGAACTCAGCAATTACACTGGGCTCTATGGTAGCGCTATAATTAAAAACTTAGATAAATAGTAGCACCTCATTTAAAAATTTAGATAAATAAGTCATTTTTTACTGTGGCACCAATCCCAGCCGTTAGCGCGCGTGAAGAAATAGAGACAGTTTCAAAAACCACTTTCATTGACTTTCTAATTGTATCAGTCCGTTTCAGGTACAACTATTTTGTCTCATATTCGTACCAACATGTATTTAGCGATATTTTTCTGACATTACTAGCTTGCATCGCTTTTAACAGTGAAACGATTGACTGTGAGACTTAATTGAACTGATTTTGGACTTTGACTTTATAAATGAGATAAATGACACAATTGGACTCTAAAAAATAACATTCTTCTTAATTTGACATGATTGCTGTATCTCAGCGATTACACTGGGCGATGTGGTAGCGTTTCATTTGAAAATTTAGATAAATAAATCATTTTTCACTGGGGGACCAATCCTAGCCGTTAGCGCCCTCTGAGGAAATTGAGAGAATTTCCAAAACTACATTTCATTGTCTTTCTAACGGTATCAGTCCGTTTGAGTTTCAATGGTTGCGTCACACATTCGTACCAACATGTATTTAGCGATATTTTTCTGGTATTATTAGGTTGCATCGCTTTTAACAGTGAAGCGATTGACTGTGGGACTTAATTGAACTGATTCTGGACTTTGACCTTATGAATGTGATAAATGAAGCATTTATACTCCAAGAAATAACATTCTTTTTAATTTGACTTGAATGCTGGAACTCAGCAATTACACTGGGCTCTATGGTAGCGCTATGATTAAAAACTTAGATAAATAGTAGCACCTCATTTAAAAATTTAGATAAATAAGTCATTTTTTACTGTGGCACCAATCCCAGCCGTTAGCGCGCGTGAAGAAATAGAGACGGTTTCAAAAACCACTTTCATTGACTTTCTAACTGTATCAGTCCGTTTGATATTCAACGGCTGCGTCACATATTCGTACCAACATGTATTTAGCGATATTTTTTCGACATTACTAGGTTGCAACGCTTTAAACCGTGAAACGATTGACTGTGGGACTTAATTGAACTGCTTTTGGACATTGACCTTATAAATGAGATAAATGACACAATTGGACTCCAAGAAGTGAAATTCGTCTTAATTTGACTTGATTGCTGGAACTCAGCGGTTAATTTGGGCGGTGTGGTAGCGCTATAATTAAAAATTTAGATAAATACTAGCACTTCATTTAAAAACTTAGATAAACAAGGCTTTTTTTACTGTGGAACCAATCCTAGCCGTTAACGCGCGCTGGGGAAATAGAGAAAGTTACACAAACTCCATTTCATTGACTTTCTAACGGTATCAGTCCGTTTCAGGTACAACTATTTTGTCTCATATTCGTACCAACATGTATTTAGCGATATTTTTCTGACATTACTAGCTTGCATCGCTTTTAACAGTGAAACGATTGACTGTGAGACTTAATTGAACTGATTTTGGACTTTGACTTTATAAATGAGATAAATGACACAATTGGACTCTAAAAAATAACATTCTTCTTAATTTGACATGATTGCTGTATCTCAGCGATTACACTGGGCGATGTGGTAGCGTTTCATTTGAAAATTTAGATAAATAAATCATTTTTCACTGGAGGACCAATCCTAGCCGTTAGCGCCCTCTGAGGAAATTGAGAGAATTTCCAAAACTACATTTCATTGTCTTTCTAACGGTATCAGTCCGTTTGAGTTTCAATGGTTGCGTCACACATTCGTACCAACATGTATTTAGCGATATTTTTCTGGTATTATTAGGTTGCATCGCTTTTAACAGTGAAGCGATTGACTGTGGGACTTAATTGAACTGATTCTGGACTTTGACCTTATGAATGTGATAAATCACGCTATTGTACTCCAAGAAATAACATTCTTCTTAGATTGACATAATTGCTTGACTTCAGCAGTTACACAGGGCGCTGTGGCAGCGCTTTGTTTAAAGATTTACATAATTAAGTCAATTAGTACTGAGGGACCAATCCTAGCCGTTAGCGCGCGCTGAAAAAATAGAGACAGATTTAAAAACCATATTTCATGGACTTTCTAACGGTATCAGTCCGCTTAAGTAACAACAGTCGCGTCAGATATTCGTACCAACATGTATTTAGCGATATTTTTCTAACATTACTATGTTGCAACGCTTTTGTTCGTGAAACGATTGACTGTGGGACTTAATTGAACTGATTTTAGACTTTGAACTTATGAATGTGATAAATGAAGCAATTATACTCCAAGAAATAACATTCTTCTTAATTTGACTTGAATGCTGGAACTCAGCAATTACACTGGGCTCTATGGTAGCGCTATAATTAAAAACTTAGATAAATAGTAGCACATCATTTAAAAATTTAGATAAATAAGTCATTTTTTACTGTGGCACCAATCCCAGCCGTTAGCGCGCGTGAAGAAATAGAGACAGTTTCAAAAACCACTTTCATTGACTTTCTAATTGTATCAGTCCGTTTGATATTCAACGGCTGCGTCACATAATCGTACCAACATGTATTTAGCGATATTTTTTTGACATTACTAGGTTGCAACGCTTTAAACCGAGAAACGATTGACTGTGGGACTTAATTGAACTGCTTTTGGACATTGACCTTATAAATGAGATAAATGACACAATTGGACTCCAAGACATAAAATTTTTCTTAATCTGACTTGATTGCTGGAACTCAGCGATTAAATTGGGCGCCGTGGTAGCGCTATAATAAAAAATTTAGATAAATAGTAGCACTTCATTTAAAAACTTAGATAAACAAGTCTTTTTTTACTGTGGAACCAATCCTAGCCGTTAACGCACGCTGGGGAAATAGAGACAGTTACATAAACTCCATTTCATTGACTTTCTAACGGTATCAGTCCGTTTGAGTTTCAACGGTTGCGTCACATATTCGTAGCAGTATATATATAGCGAAACTTTTCTGATATAACTAGGTTGCATTGCTTTTACCAGTCAAGCGATTGACTGTGGGATTTAATTGAACTGATTTTGGACTTTGACCTCATGAATGTGATAAATGAAGCAATTATACTTCACGAAATAACATTCTTCTTAATTTGACTTGAATGCTGGAACTCTGCGATTACACTGGTCTCTGTGGTTGCGCTATAATGAAAAATTTAGATAAATAGTAGCACTTCATTTAAAAATTTAGATAAATAAGTCATTTTTTACTGTAGCACCAATCCTAGCCGTTAGCGCGCGTGAAGAAATAGAGACAGTTTCAAAAACTACTTTCATTGACTTTCTAACGGTATCAGTCCGTTTGAGTTTCAACGGTTGCGTCACATATTCGAACCAACATGAATTTAGCGATACTATTCTCATATTCCTAGGTTGCACTGATTTTTACAGTGAAATGGTTGACTGTGGGACTTGATTGAACTGATCTTGGACTTTCACCTGATAAATGTAATAAATGACACAATTGGACTCCAAGAAATAACATTATTCTTAACTTGACTTGATTGCTGGAACTCAGTGATTAAACTGGGCGCTATGGTGGCGCTTTACTTGAAAACTTAGATAAACAAGTCTTTTTTTTTACTGTGGGACCAATCCTAGCCGTTAACGCGCGCTGGGGAAATAGAGACAGTTACATAAACTCCATTTCATTGACTTTCTAACGGTATCAGTCCGTTTCAGGTACAACTTTTGTGTCTCATATTCGTAGTAACATGTATTTAGCGATATTTTTCTGACATTACTAGCTTGCATCGCTTTTAACAGTGAAACGATTGACTGTGAGACTAAATTGAACTGATTTTGGACTTTGACTTTATCAATGAGATAAATGACACAATTGGACTGCAAAAAATAACATTCTTCTTAATTTGACATGATTGCTGTATCTCAGCGATTACACTGGGCGCTGTGGTAGCGTTTCATTTGAAAATTTAAATAAATAAGTCATTTTTTACTGTGGGACCAATCCTAGCCGTTAGCGCCCTCCGAGGAAATAGAGACAATTTCCAAAACTACATTTCATTGTCTTTCTAACGGTATCAGTCCGTTTGAGTTTCAACGGTTGCGTCACATATTCGTACCAACATGTATTTAGCGATATTTTTCTGGTATTTCTAGGTTGCATCGCTTTTACCAGTGAAACGATTGACTGTGGGACTTAATTGAACTGATTCTGGACTTTGACCTTGTAAATGTGATAAATGAGGCAATTGCACTCCAAGACATAACATTCTTTTTAATTTGACTTGAATGCTGGAACTTAGCTATTACACTGGGCGCTGTGGTAGCGTTTTATTCAAAAATTTAGATAAATAAGTCATTTTTTACTGTGGGACCAATCCTAGCCGTTAGCGCGCCCCGCGAAAATAGAGACAGTTTCCAAAACTACATTTCATTGACTTTCTAACGGTATCAGTCCGTTTGAGTTTCAACGGTTGTGTCACATATTCGTACCAGTATATATATAGCGAAACTTTTCTGATATTACTAGGCTGCATTGCTTTTACCAGTAAAGCGATTGACTGTGGGATTTAATTGAACTGATTTTGGACTTTGACTTCATGAATGTGATAAATGAAGCAATTATACTTCAAGAAATAACATTCTTCTTAATTTGACTTGAGTGCTGGAACTCTGCGATTACACTGGTCTCTGTGGTATCGCTATAATTAAAAATTTAGATAAATAGTAGCACTTCATTTAAAAATTTAGATAAACAAGTCATTTTTTACTGTGGCACCAATCCTAGCCGTTAGCGCGCGTGAAGAAATAGAGACAGCTTCAAAAACTACTTTCATTGACTTTCTAACGGTATCAGTCCGTTTTAGTTTCAACGGTTGCGTCACATATTCGTACCAACATGTATTTAGCGATATTTTTCTGGTATTACTAGGTTGCATCGCTTTTACCAGTGAAACGATTGACTGTGGGACTTAATTGAACTGATTCTGGACTTTGACCTTATGAATGTGATAAATGAGGCAATTGCACTCCAAGACATAACATTCTTCTTAATTTGACTTGAATGCTGGAACTCAGCGATTACACTGGGCGCTGTGGTAGCGTTTCATTCAAAAATTTAGATAAATAAATCATTTTTTACTGTTGGACCAATCCTAGTCGTTAGAGCGCGCCGAGGAAATGGAGACACTTACATAAACTACATTTCATTGACTCTCTAACGGTATCAGCCCGTTTGAGTTTCAACGGTTGTGTCACATATTCGTACCAACATATATTTAGCGATACTTTTCTGATACTACTAGGTTACATCGCTTTTACCAGTGAAACGATTGACTGTGGGACTTACTTGAACTGATTCTGGACTTTGACCTTACGAATGTGATAAATGTGGCAATTGCACTCCAAAACATAACATTCTTCTTAATTTGACTTGAATGCTGGAACTTAGCTATTACACTGGGCGCTGTGGTAGTGTTTTATTCAAAAATTTAGATAAATAAGTCATTTTTTACTGTGGGACCAATCCTAGCCGTTAGCGCGCCCCGCGAAAATAGAGACAGCTTCCAAAACTACATTTCATTGACTTTCTAACGGTATCAGTCCGTTTGAGTTTCAACGGTTGTGTCACATATTCGTACCAGTATATATATAGCGAAACTTTTCTGATATTACTAGGCTGCATTGCTTTTACCAGTAAAGCGATTGACTGTGGGATTTAATTGAACTGATTTTGGACTTTGACTTCATGAATGTGATAAATGAAGCAATTATACTTCAAGAAATAACATTCTTCTTAATTTGACTTGAGTGCTGGAACTCTGCGATTACACTGGTCTCTGTGGTATCGCTATAATTAAAAATTTAGATAAATAGTAGCACTTCATTTAAAAATTTAGATAAACAAGTCATTTTTTACTGTGGCACCAATCCTAGCCGTTAGCGCGCGTGAAGAAATAGAGACAGCTTCAAAAACTACTTTCATTGACTTTCTAACGGTATCAGTCCGTTTTAGTTTCAACGGTTGCGTCACATATTCGTACCAACATGTATTTAGCGATATTTTTCTGCTATTACTAGGTTGCATCGCTTTTACCAGTGAAACGATTGACTGTGGGACTTAATTGAACTGATTCTGGACTTTGACCTTATGAATGTGATAAATGAGGCAATTGCACTCCAAGACATAACATTCTTCTTAATTTGACTTGAATGCTGGAACTCAGCGATTACACTGGGCGCTGTGGTAGCGTTTCATTCAAAAATTTAGATAAATAAATCATTTTTTACTGTTGGACCAATCCTAGTCGTTAGAGCGCGCCGAGGAAATGGAGACACTTACATAAACTACATTTCATTGACTCTCTAACGGTATCAGCCCGTTTGAGTTTCAACGGTTGTGTCACATATTCGTACCAACATATATTTAGCGATACTTTTCTGATACTACTAGGTTACATCGCTTTTACCAGTGAAACGATTGACTGTGGGACTTACTTGAACTGATTCTGGACTTTGACCTTACGAATGTGATAAATGTGGCAATTGTACTCCGAGAAATAACATTCTTCTTAATTTGATTTGAATGCTGGAACTCAGCTATTACACTGGGCGCTGTGGTAGCGTTTTATTCAGAAATTTAGATAAATAAGTCATTTTTTACTGTGGGACCAATCCTAGCCGTTAGTGCGCCCCGAGACAATAGAGAAAGTTTCCAAAACTACATTTCATTGCCTTTCTAACGGTATCAGTCCGTTTGAGTTTCAACGGTTGTGTCACATATTTGTACCAGTATATATATATAGAGCAACTTTTCTGATATTACTAGGTTGCATTGCTTTTACCAGTGAAGCGATTGACTGTGGGATTTAATTAAACTGATTTTGGACTTTGACGTCATGAATGTGATAAATAAAGCAATTATACTTCAAGAAATATCATTCTTCTTAATTTGACTTGAATGCTGGAACTCTGCGATTACACTGGTCATTGTGGTAGCGCTGTAATAAAAAATTTAGATAAATAGTAGCACATCAAATAAAAATTTAGAAAAATAAGTCATTTTTTACTGTGGCACCAATCCTAACCGTTAGTGCGCATGAAGAAATAGAGACAGTTCCAAAAACTACTTTAATTAACTTTCTAACGGTGTCAGTCCGTTTGAGTTTCAACGGTTGCGTCACATATTCGTACCAACATGTATTTAGCGATATTTTTCTGATATTACTAGGTTACATCGCTTTTACCAGTGAAACGATTGACTGTGGGACTTACTTGAACTGATTCTGGACTTTGACCTTACGAATGTGATAAATGAGGCAATTGTACTCTAAGAATTAACATTCTTCTTAATTTGACTTGAATGCTGGATCTCAGCTATTACACTGGGCGCTGTGGTATCGCTATAATTAAAAATTTAGATAAAGAGTAGCACTTCATTTAAAAATTTAGATAAACAAGTCATTTTTTACTGTGGCACCAATCCTAGCCGTTAGCGCGCGTGAAGAAATAGAGAAAGTTTCCAAAACTACATTTCATTGCCTTTCTAACGGTATCAGTCCGTTTGAGTTTCAACGGTTGTGTCACATATTTGTACCAGTATATATATAGAGCAACTTTTCTGATATTACTAGGTTGCATTGCTTTTACCAGTGAAGCGATTGACTGTGGGATTTAATTAAACTGATTTTGGACTTTGACGTCATGAATGTGATAAATAAAGCAATTATACTTCAAGAAATATCATTCTTCTAATTTGACTTGAATGCTGGAACTCTGCGATTACACTGGTCATTGTGGTAGCGCTGTAATAAAAAATTTAGATAAATAGTAGCACATCAAATAAAAATTTAGAAAAATAAGTCATTTTTTACTGTGGCACCAATCCTAACCGTTAGTGCGCATGAAGAAATAGAGACAGTTCCAAAAACTACTTTAATTAACTTTCTAACGGTGTCAGTCCGTTTGAGTTTCAACGGTTGCGTCACATATTCGTACCAACATGTATTTAGCGATATTTTTCTGATATTACTAGGTTACATCGCTTTTACCAGTGAAACGATTGACTGTGGGACTTACTTGAACTGATTCTGGACTTTGACCTTACGAATGTGATAAATGAGGCAATTGTACTCTAAGAATTAACATTATTCTTAATTTGACTTGAATGCTGGATCTCAGCTATTACACTGGGCGCTGTGGTAGCGTTTTATTCAAAAATTTAGATAAATAAGTCATTTTTTACTGTGGGACCAATCCTAGTCGTTAACGCGCCCCGAGCAAATAGAGACAGTTTCCAAAACTACATTTCATTGACTTTCAAACGGTATCAGTCCGTTTGAGTTTCAACAGTTGCGTCACATATTGGTACCAACATGTATTTAGAGATATGTTTCTGATATTACTAGGTTGCATCGCTTTTACCAGTGAAGCGATTGACTGTGGGATTTAATTGAACTGATTTTGGACTTTGACGTCATGAATTTGATAAATGAAACAATTGCACTCCAAGACATAACATTCTTCTTAATTTGACTTGAATGCTGGAACTCAGCTATTACACTGGGCGCTGTGGTAGCGTTTCATTCAAAAATTTAGATAAATACGTCATTTTTTACTGTGTGACCAATTTTAGCCGTTAGCGCGCCCCGAAAAATAGAGACAGTTTCCAAAACTACATTTCATTGACTTTCTAACGATATCAGCCCGTTGAGTTTCAACGGTTGCGTCACATATTCGTAGCGACATGTATTTAGCGATATTCTTCTGATAATACCAGCTTGCATCGCTTTTAACAGTGAAACGATTGACTGTGAGACTTAATTGAACTGATTTTGGACTTTGACATTATCAATGAGATAAATGACACAATTGTACTGTAAAAAATAACATTCCTCTTAATTTGACATGATTGCTGTATCTCAGCGATTACACTGGTCGCTGAGGCAGCGTTTCATTTGAAAACTTAGATAAATTAGTCATTTTTTTCTGTGGGACCAAACCTAGCCGTTAACGCGCGCTGGGAAAATAGAGACAGTTACATAAACTCCATTTCATTGACTTTCTAACGGTATCAGTCCGTTTCAGGTACAACATTTGTGTCTCATATTCGTACCAACATGGATTTAGCGATATTTTTCTGATATAACTAGGTTGCATCGCTTTTACCAGTGAAACGATTGAGTGTGGGACTTAATTGAACTGATTTTGGACTTTGACTTTATCATTGAGATAAATGACACAATTGGACTTTAAAAATAACATTCTTCTTAACTTGACATGATTGCTGCATCTCAGCGATTACACTGGGCGCTGTGGTTGCGTTTCATTTGAAAACTTAGATAAATAAGTCATTTTTTACTGTGGGACCAATCATAGCCGTTAATGCGCGCTGGGGAAATAGAGACAGTTACATAAACTACATTTCATTGACTTCCTAACGGTATCAGTCCGTTTGAGTTTCAACGGTTTCGTCACATATTCGTACCAACATGCATTTAGCGCTATTTTTCTGATATTACTAGGCTGCATCGCTTTTATCAGTGAAATGATTGACTTGTGGTCTTAATTGAACTGATTCTTGACTTTGACCTTGCGAATGTGATAAATAAGTCAATTGTACTCCAAGAAATAACATTCTTCTTAATTTGACTTGAATGTTGGATTTCAGCGATTACACTGGCTCTGTGATAGCGCTATAATTAAAAATTTAGATAAATAGTAGCACTTCATTTAAAAATTTAGATAAATAATTCATTTTTTACTGTGGCACCAATCCTAGCCTTTAGCGCGCGTGAAGAAATAGAGATAGTTTTAAAAACTACTTTTATTGACTTTCTAACGGTATCAGTCCGTTTGAGTTTCAACGGTTGCGTCACGTATTCGTACCAACATGTATTTAGCGATATTCTTCTGATATTACTAGGTTGCATTGCTTTTACCAGTGAAACGATTGACTGTGGGACTTAATTGAACTGATTTTGGACTTTGACTTTATAAATGAGATAAGTGACACAATTGGACTCTAAAAAATAACATTCTTCTTAACTTGACATGATTGCTGTATCTCAGCGATTACACTGGGCGCTGTGGTAGCGTTTCATTTGAAAATTTAGATAAATAAGTCATTTTTTACTGTGGGACCAATCCTAGCCGATAGCGCGCTCCGAGGAAATAGACACAGTTTCCTAAACTACATTTCATTGTCTTTTTAATGGCATCAGTCCGTTTGAGTTTCAACGGTTGCGTCACATATTCGTACCAACATGTATTTAGCGATATTTTTCTGGTATTACTATGTTGCATCGCTTTTACCAGTGAAACGATTCACTGTGGCACTTAATTGAACTGATTCTGGACTTTGACCTTGTGAATGTGACAAATGAGGCAGTTGCACTCCAAGACATAACATTCTTCTTAATTTGACTTGAATGCTGGAACTCAGCCATTACACTGGGCGCTGTGGTAGCGTTTTATTCAAAAACTTAGATAAATAAGTCATATTTTACTGTGGGACCAATCCTAGCCGTTAGCATGCTCCGAGGAAATAGAGACAGTTTCCAAAACTACTTTCATTGACTTTCTAACGGTATCAGTCCGTTTGAGTTTTAACGGATGCGTCACATATTCGTACCAACATGTATTTCGCGATATTTTTCTGGTATTACTAGGTTGCATCGCTTTAACCAGTGAAGCGATTGACTGTGGGACTTAATTGAACTGATTCTGGACTTTGACCTTATGAATGTGATAAATGAGGCAATTGCACTCCAAGAAATAACATTCTTCTTAATTTGACTTGAATTCTGGAACTCTGCGATTACACTGGTCTCTCTAGTAGCGCTATAATTAAAAATTTAGATAAAGAGTAGCACTTCATTTAAAAATTTAGATAAATAAGTCATTTTTTACTGTGGCACCAATCCTGGCCGTTAGCGCGCGTGAAGAAATAGAGACAGCTTCAAAAACTACTTTCATTGACTTTCTAACGGTATATGTCCGTTTGAGTTTCAACGGTTGCGTCACATATTCGTACCAACATGTACTTAGCGATATTTTTCTGATAATACTAGGTTGCATCGCCTTTACCAGTGAAACGATTGACTGTGGGACTTAATTGAACTAATTTTGGACTTTGACTTTATAAATGAGATAAATGACACAACTGGACTCTAAAAAACAACATTCTTTTTAATTTGACATGATTGCTGTATCTCAGCGATTACACTGGTCGCTGAGGTAGCGTTTCATTTGAAAATTTAGATAAATGAGTCATTTTTTACTATGGAACCAATCCTAGCCGTTAGCGCGCCCCGAAAAATAGAGACAGTTTCCAAAACTACATTTCATTGACTTTCTAACGATATCAGCCCGTTGAGTTACAACGGTTGCGTCACATATTCGTAGCGACATGTATTTAGCGATATTCTTCTGATAATACCAGCTTGCATCGCTTTTAACAGTGAAACGATTGACTGTGAGACTTAATTGAACTGATTTTGGACTTTGACATTATCAATGAGATAAATGACACAATTGTACTGTAAAAAATAACATTCCTCTTAATTTGACATGATTGCTGTATCTCAGCGATTACACTGATCGCTGAGGCAGCGTTTCATTTGAAAATTTAGATAAATTAGTCATTTTTTTCTGTGGGACCAAACCTAGCCGTTAACGCGCGCTGGGAAAATAGAGACAGTTACATAAACTCCATTTCATTGACTTTCTAACGGTATCAGTCCGTTTCAGGTACAACATTTGTGTCTCATATTCGTACCAACATGGATTTAGCGATATTTTTCTGATATAACTAGGTTGCATCGCTTTTACCAGTGAAACGATTGAGTGTGGGACTTAATTGAACTGATTTTGGACTTTGACTTTATCATTGAGATAAATGACACAATTGGACTTTAAAAATAACATTCTTCTTAACTTGACATGATTGCTGCATCTCAGCGATTACACTGGGCGCTGTGGTTGCGTTTCATTTGAAAACTTAGATAAATAAGTCATTTTTTACTGTGGGACCAATCATAGCCGTTAATGCGCGCTGGGGAAATAGAGACAGTTACATAAACTACATTTCATTGACTTCCTAACGGTATCAGTCCGTTTGAGTTTCAACGGTTTCGTCACATATTCGTACCAACATGCATTTAGCGCTATTTTTCTGATATTACTAGGCTGCATCGCTTTTATCAGTGAAATGATTGACTTGTGGACTTAATTGAACTGATTCTTGACTTTGACCTTACGAATGTGATAAATAAGTCAATTGTACTCCAAGAAATAACATTCTTCTTAATTTGACTTGAATGTTGGATTTCAGCGATTACACTGGCTCTGTGATAGCGCTATAATTAAAAATTTAGATAAATAGTAGCACTTCATTTAAAAATTTAGATAAATAATTCATTTTTTACTGTGGCACCAATCCTAGCCTTTAGCGCGCGTGAAGAAATAGAGATAGTTTTAAAAACTACTTTTATTGTCTTTCTAACGGTATCAGTCCGTTTGAGTTTCAACGGTTGCGTCACGTATTCGTACCAACATGTATTTAGCGATATTCTTCTGATATTACTAGGTTGCATTGCTTTTACCAGTGAAACGATTGACTGTGGGACTTAATTGAACTGATTTTGGACTTTGACTTTATAAATGAGATAAGTGACACAATTGGACTCTAAAAAATAACATTCTTCTTAATTTGACATGATTGCTGTATCTCAGCGATTACACTGGGCGCTGTGGTAGCGTTTCATTTGAAAATTTAGATAAATAAGTCATTTTTTACTGTGGGACCAATCCTAGCCGATAGCGCGCTCCGAGGAAATAGACACAGTTTCCTAAACTACATTTCATTGTCTTTTTAATGGCATCAGTCCGTTTGAGTTTCAACGGTTGCGTCACATATTCGTACCAACATGTATTTAGCGATATTTTTCTGGTATTACTATGTTGCATCGCTTTTACCAGTGAAACGATTCACTGTGGCACTTAATTGAACTGATTCTGGACTTTGACCTTGTGAATGTGACAAATGAGGCAGTTGCACTCCAAGACATAACATTCTTCTTAATTTGACTTGAATGCTGGAACTCAGCCATTACACTGGGCGCTGTGGTAGCGTTTTATTCAAAAACTTAGATAAATAAGTTATATTTTACTGTGGGACCAATCCTAGCCGTTAGCGCGCGCCGAGGAAATGGAGACAGTTACATAAACTACATTTCATTGACTTTCTAACGGTATCAGCCCGTTTGAGTTTCAACGTTTGCATCACATATTCGTACCAGCATGTACTTAGCGATATTTTTCTGATGTTACTAGGTTGCATCGCCTTTACCAGTGAAACGATTGACTGTGGGACTTAATTGAACTGATTTTGGACTTTGAGTTTATAAATGAAATAAATGACACAATTGGACTCTAAAAAGTAAATTTCTTTTTAATTTGATATGATTGCTGTATCTCAGCGATTACACTGGTCGCTGAGGTAGCGTTTCATTTGAAAATTTAGATAAATGAGTCATTTTTTACTGTGGGACCAATCCTAGCGTTAACGCGCGCTGGGGAAATAGAGACAGTTACATAAACTCCATTTCATTGACTATCTAACGGTATCAGTCCGTTTCATTTACAACTTTTGTGTCTCATATTCGTACCAACATGTATTTAGCGATATTTTCCGGACATTACTAGCTTGCATCGCATTTAATAGTGGAACGATTGACTGTGAGACTTAATTGAGCTGATTTTGGACTTTGACTCTACAAATGAAATAAATGAAACAATTGGAGTCTAAAAAATAACATTCTTCTTAATTTGACATGACTGCTGTATCTCAGCGATTACACTGGGCGCTGTGGTAGCCTTTCATTTGAAAATTTAGGTAAATAAGTCATATTTTACTGTGGGACCAATCCTAGCCGTTAGCATGCTCCGAGGAAATAGAGACAGTTTCCAAAACTACTTTCATTGACTTTCTAACGGTATCAGTCCGTTTGAGTTTTAACGGATGCGTCACATATTCGTACCAACATGTATTTCGCGATATTTTTCTGGTATTACTAGGTTGCATCGCTTTAACCAGTGAAGCGATTGACTGTGGGACTTAATTGAACTGATTCTGGACTTTGACCTTATGAATGTGATAAATGAGGCAATTGCACTCCAAGAAATAACATTCTTCTTAATTTGACTTGAATTCTGGAACTCTGCGATTACACTGGTCTCTCTAGTAGCGCTATAATTAAAAATTTAGATAAAGAGTAGCACTTCATTTAAAAATTTAGATAAATAAGTCATTTTTTACTGTGGCACCAATCCTGGCCGTTAGCGCGCGTGAAGAAATAGAGACAGCTTCAAAAACTACTTTCATTGACTTTCTAACGGTATATGTCCGTTTGAGTTTCAACGGTTGCGTCACATATTCGTACCAACATGTACTTAGCGATATTTTTCTGATAATACTAGGTTGCATCGCCTTTACCAGTGAAACGATTGACTGTGGGACTTAATTGAACTAATTTTGAACTTTGACCTCATGAATGTGATAAATGAAGCAATTATACTTCAAGAAATAACATTCTTCTTAATTTGACTTGATTGCTGGAACTCAGCGATTACACTGGGCGCTATGGTGGCGCTTTAATTGAAAACTTAGATAAACAAGTCTTTTTTTACTGTGGGACCAATCCTAGCCCTTAACGCGCGCTGGGAAGTAGAGACAGTTACATAAACTCCATTTCATTGACTTTCTAACGGTATCATTCCGTTTCAGGTAACACTTTTGTGTCTCATATTCGTACCAACATGTATTTAGCGATATTTTTCTGATATTACTAGGTTGCACCGGTTATAACAGTGAAACGATTGACTGTGGGACTTAATTGAACTGATTTTGGACTTTGACTTTATGACTGAGATAAATGACACAATTGGACTCTAAGAAATAACATTCTTCTTAATTTGACATGATTGCTGTATCTCAGCGATTACACTGTGCGCTGAGGTAGCGTTTCATTTGAAAATTTAGATAAATAAGTCATTTTTTACTGTAGGACCAATCCTATCAGTTAACGCGCGCTGGAGAAATAGAGACAATTACATAAACTCCATTTCATTAACTTTCTAATGGTATCAGTCCGTTTCAGGTAACACTTTTGTGTCTCATATTCGTACCACCATGTATTTAGCGATATTTTTCTGACATTACTAGCTTGCATCGGTTTTAACAGTGAAACGATTGACTGTGGGACTTAATTGATCTGATTTTGGACTTTGACTTTATAGATGAGATAAATGACACAATTGAACTCTAAAAAATTACATTATTCTTAACTTGACTTGATTGCTGGAACTCAGCAATTACACTGGGCGCTATGGTGGCGCTTTAATTGAAAACTTAGATAAACAAGTCTTTTTTTACTGTGGGACCAATCCTAGCCGTTAACGCGCGCTGGGGAAGTAGAGACAGTTACATAAACTCCATTTCATTGACTTTCTAACGGTATCAGTCCATTTCAGGTAGAGCTTTTGTGTCTCAAATTCGTAGCAACATGTATTTACCGATATTTTTCTGACATTACTAGCTTGCATCGCTTTTAACAGTGAAACGATTGACTGTGAGACTTAATTGAACTGATTTTGGACTTTATCTTTATAAATGAGATAAATGACACAATTGGACTCTAAAAAGCAACATTCTTCTTAATTTGACTTGAATGCTGGAACTCAGCTATTAAACTGGGCGCTGTGGTAGCGTTTTATTCAAAGATTTAGATAAATAAGTCATTTGTTACTGTGGGACCAATCCTATCCGTTAGCGCACTCCGAGGAAATAGAGACAATTTCCAAAACTACATTTCATTGTCTTTTTAACGGTATCATTCCGTTTCAGGTAGAGCTTTTGTGTCTCAAATTCGTAGCAACATGTATTTACCGATATTTTTCTGACATTACTAGCTTGCATCGCTTTTAACAGTGAAACGATTGACTGTGGGACTTAATTGAACTGATTTTGGACTTTGACCTTATGAATGAGATAAATGACACAATTGGACTCTAAGAAATAACATTATTCCTAATTTGACATGATTGCTGAAACTCAGGGATTACATTGGTTTCTGTGGCAGCGCTATAATAAAAAATTTAGATAAATAGTAGCACATCATTTAAAAATTTAGATAAATAAGTCATTTTTTACTGTGGCACCAATCCTAGCCGTTAGCGCGCATGAAGAAATAGAGACAGTTTCAAAAACTACTTTCATTGACTTTCTAACGGTATCAGTCCGTTTGAGTTTCAACGGTTGCGTCACATATTCGTACCAACATATATTTAGCGATACTTTTTGATATTACTAGGTTGCATTGCTTTTACCAGTGAAGCTATTGACTGTGGGATTTAATTGAACTGATTTTGGACTTTGACCTCATGAATGTGATAAATGAAGCAATTATACTTCAAGAAATAACATTCTTCTTAATTTGACTTGAATGCTGGAACTCTGCGATTACACAGGTCTCTATGGTAGCGCTATAATTAAAAATTTAGATAAAGAGTAGCACTTCATTTAAAAATTTAGATAAATAAGTCATTTTTTACTGTGGCACCAATCCTGGCCGTTAGCGCGCGTGAAGAAATAGAGACAGCTTGAAAAACTACTTTCATTGACTTTCTAACGGTATATGTCCGTTTGAGTTTCAACGGTTGCGTCACATATTCGTACCAACATGTACTTAGCGATATTTTTCTGATATTACTAGGTTGCATCGCCTTTACCAGTGAAACGATTGACTGTGGGACTTAATTGAACTGATTTTGGACTTTGACTTTATAAATGAGATAAATGACACAATTGGACTCTAAAAAATAACATTCTTTTTAATTTGACATGATTGCTGTATCTCAGCGATTACACTGGTCGCTGAGGTAGCGTTTCATTTGAAAATTTAGATAAATGAGTCATTTTTTACTATGGGACCAATCCTAGCCGTTAACGCGCGCTGGGGAAATAGAGACAGTTACATAAACTCCATTTCATTGACTTTCTAACGGTATCAGTCCGTTTCAGGTACAACTTTTGTGTGTTATATTCGTACCAACAAATATTTCGCGATATTTTTCTGGTATTACTAGGTTGCATCGCTTTAACCAGTGAAGCGATTGACTGTGGGATTTAATTGAACTGATTTTGGACTTTGACCTCATGAATGTGATAAATGAAGCAATTATACTTCAAGAAATAACATTCTTCTTAATTTGACTTGAATGCTGGAACTCAGCGATTACACTGGGTTCTGTGGCAGCGCTATAATAAAAAATTTAGATAAATAGCAGCACATCATTTAAAAATTTAGATAAATAAGTCATTTTTTACTGTGGCACCAATCCTAGCCGTTAGCGCGCATGAAGAAATAGAGACAGTTTCAAAAACTACTTTCATTGACTTTCTAACGGTATCATTCCGTTTCAGGTAACACTTTTGTGTCTCATATTCGTACCAACATGTATTTAGCGATATTTTTCTGGTATTACTAGGTTGCACCGGTTTTAACAGTGAAACGATTGACTGTGGGACTTAATTGAACTGATTTTGGACTTTGACTTTATGAATGAGATAAATGACACAATTGGACTCTAAGAAATAACATTCTTCTTAATTTGACATGATTGCTGTATCTCAGCGATTACATTGGGCTCTGTGGCAGCGCTATAATAAAAAATTTAGAAAGATAGTAGCACATCATTTAAAAATTTAGATAAATAAGTCATTTTTTACTGTGGCACCAATCCTAGCCGTTAGCGCGCATGAAAAAATAGAGACAGTTTCAAAAACTACTTTCATTGACTTTCTAACGGTATCAGTCCGTTTGAGTTTCAACGGTTGCGTCACATATTCGTACCAACATGTATTTAGCGATATTCTTCTGATATTACTAGCTTGCATCGGTTTTAACAGTGAAACGATTGACTGTGGGATTTATATGAACTGATTCCAGACTTTGACCTTATGAATGTGATAAATGACACAATTGGACTCTAAGAAATAACATTCTTCTTAATTTGACATGATTGCTGTATCTCAGCGATTACACTGTGTGCTGAGGTAGCGTTTCATTTGAAAATTTAGATAAATAAGTCATTTTTTACTGTAGGACCAATCCTAGCAGTTAACGCGCGCTGGAAAAATAGAGACAGTTACATAAACTCCATTTCATTAACTTTCTAATAGTATCAGTCCGTTTCAGGTAACACTTTTGTGCCTCATATTCGTACCACCATGTATTTAGCGATATTTTTCTGACATTACTAACTTGCATCGGTTTTAACAGTGAAACGATTGACTGTGGGACTTAATTGATATGATTTTGGACTTTGACTTTATAGATGAGATAAATGACACAATTGGACTCTAAAAAATAACATTATTCTTAATTTGACATTATTGCTGAAACTCAAGGATTACATTGGGCTCTGTGGCAGCGCTATAATAAAAAATTTAGATAAATAGTAGCACATCATTTAAAAATTTAGATAAATAAGTCATTTTTTACTGTTGCACCAATCCTAGCCGTTAGCGCGCATGACGAAATAGAGACAGTTTCAAAAACTACTTTCATTGACTTTCTAACGGTATCAGTCCGTTTGAGTTTCAACGGTTGCGTCACATATTCGTACTAACATACATTTAGCGATACTTTTTGATATTACTAGGTTGCATTGCTTTTACCAGTGAAGCTATTGACTGTGGGATTTAATTGAACTGATTTTGGACTTTGACCTCATGAATGTGATAAATGAAGCAATTATACTTCAAGAAATAACATTCTTCTTAATTTGACTTGAATGCTGGAACTCTGCGATTACACAGGTCTCTATGGTAGCGCTATAATTAAAAATTTAGATAAAGAGTAGCACTTCATTTAAAAATTTAGATAAATAAGTCATTTTTTACTGTGGCACCAATCCTGGCCGTTAGCGCGCGTGAAGAAATAGAGACAGCTTGAAAAACTACTTTCATTGACTTTCTAACGGTATATGTCCGTGTGAGTTTCAACGGTTGCGTCACATATTCGTACCAACATGTACTTAGCGATATTTTTCTGATATTACTAGGTTGCATCGCCTTTACCAGTGAAACGATTGAATGTGGGACTTAATTGAACTGATTTTGGACTTTGACTTTATAAATGAGATAAATCACACAATTGGACTATAAAAAATAACATTCTTTTTAATTTCACATGATTGCTGTATCTCACCGATTACACTGGTCGCTGAGGTAGCGTTTCATTTGAAAATTTAGATAAATGAGTCATTTTTTACTATGGGACCAATCCTAGCCGTTAACGCGCGCTGGGGAAATAGAGACAGTTACATAAACTCCATTTCATTGACTTTCTAACGGTATCAGTCCGTTTCAGGTACAAATTTTGTGTCTTATATTCGTACCAACATGTATTTCGCGATATTTCTTTGGTATTACTAGGTTGCATCGCTTTAACCAGTGAAGCGATTGACTGTGGGATTTAATTGAACTGATTTTGGACTTTGACCTCATGAATGTGATAAATGAAGCAATTATACTTCAAGAAATAACATTCTTCTTAATTTGACTTGAATGCTGGAACTCAGCGATTACACTGGGTTCTGTGGCAGCGCTATAATAAAAAATTTAGATAAATAGTAGCACATCATTTAAAAATTTAGATAAATAAGTCATTTTTTACTGTTGCACCAATCCTAGCCGTTAGCGCGCATGACGAAATTGAGACAGTTTCAAAAACTACTTTCATTGGCTTTCTAACGGTATCAGTCCGTTTGAGTTTCAACGGTTGCGTCACATATTCGTACTAACATACATTTAGCGATACTTTTTGATATTACTAGGTTGCATTGCTTTTACCAGTGAAGCTATTGACTGTGGGATTTAATTGAACTGATTTTGGACTTTGACCTCATGAATGTGATAAATGAAGCAATTATACTTCAAGAAATAACATTCTTCTTAATTTGACTTGAATGCTGGAACTCTGCGATTACACAGGTCTCTATGGTAGCGCTATAATTAAAAATTCAGATAAAGAGTAGCACTTCATTTAAAAATTTAGATAAATAAGTCATTTTTTACTGTGGCACCAATCCTGGCCGTTAGCGCGCGTGAAGAAATAGAGACAGCTTGAAAAACTACTTTCATTGACTTTCTAACGGTATATGTCCGTTTGAGTTTCAACGGTTGCGTCACATATTCGTACCAACATGTACTTAGCGATATTTTTCTGATATTACTAGGTTGCATCGCCTTTACCAGTGAAACGATTGAATGTGGGACTTAATTGAACTGATTTTGGACTTTGACTTTATAAATGAGATAAATCACACAATTGGACTCTAAAAAATAACATTCTTTTTAATTTCACATGATTGCTGTATCTCACCGATTACACTGGTCGCTGAGGTAGCGTTTCATTTGAAAATTTAGATAAATGAGTCATTTTTTACTATGGGACCAATCCTAGCCGTTAACGCGCGCTGGGGAAATAGAGACAGTTACATAAACTCCATTTCATTGACTTTCTAACGGTATCAGTCCGTTTCAGGTACAAATTTTGTGTCTTATATTCGTACCAACATGTATTTCGCGATATTTCTTTGGTATTACTAGGTTGCATCGCTTTAACCAGTGAAACGATTGACTGTGGGACTTAATTGAACTGATTTTGGACTTTGACCTCATGAATGTGATAAATGAAGCAATTATACTTCAAGAAATAACATTCTTCTTAATTTGACTTGAATGCTGGAACTCAGCGATTACACTGGGTTCTGTGGCAGCGCTATAATAAAAAATTTAGATAAATAGTAGCACATCATTTAAAAATTTAGATAAATAAGTCATTTTTTACTGTGGCACCAATCCTAGCCGTTAGCGCGCATGAAGAAATAGAGACAGTTTCAAAAACTACTTTCATTGACTTTCTAACGGTATCAGTCCGTTTGAGTTTCAACGGTTGCGTCACATATTCGTACCAACATATATTTTGCGATACTTTTCTGATATTACTAGGTTGCATTGCTTTTACCAGTGAAGCAATTGACTGTGGGATTTAATTGAACTGATTTTGGACTTTGACCTCATGAATGTGATAAATGAAGCAATTATACTTCAAGAAATAACATTCTTCTTAATTTGACTTGAATGCTGGAACTCTGCGATTACACTGGTCTCTATGGTATGGCTATAATTAAATATTTAGATAAAGAGTAGCACTTCATTTAAAAATTTAGATAAATAAGTCATTTTTTACTGCCGCACCAATCCTGGCCGTTAGCGCGCGTGAAGAAATAGAGACAGCTTCAAAAACTACTTTCATTGTCTTTCTAACGGTATATGTCCGTTTGAGTTTCAACGGTTGCGTCACATATTCGTACCAACATGTACTTAGCGATATTTTTCTGATATTACTACTTTGCATCGCCTTTACCAGTGAAACGATTGACTGTGGGACTTAATTGAACTGATTTTGGACTTTGACTTTATAAATGAGATAAATAACACAATTAGACTCTAAAAAATAACATTCTTTTTAATTTGACATGATTGCTGTATCTCAGCGATTACACTGGTCGCTGAGGTAGCGTTTCATTTGAAAATTTAGATAAATGAGTCATTTTTTACTGTGGGACCAATCCTAGCCGTTAACGCGCTTGGGAAATAGAGACAGTTACATAAACTCCATTTCATTGACTTTGTAACGGTGTCAGTCCGTTTCAGGTACAACTTTTGTGTCTCATATTCGTACCAACATGTATCTAGCGATATTTTTCTGGTATTACTAGGTTGCATCGCTTTAACTAGTGAAGCGGTTGACTGTGGGACTTAATTGAACTGATTTTGGACTTTAAATTTATAAATGAGATAAATGACACAATTGGACTCTAAAAAAAACATGCTTTTTAATTTGACATGATTGCTGTATCTCAGCGATTACACTGGTCGGTGAGGTAGCGTTTCATTTGAAAATTAAGATAAAAGAGTCATTTTTTACTGTGGGACCAATTCTAGCCGTTTACGCGGGCTGGGGAAATAGAGACAGTTACATAAACTACATTTCATTGAATTCCTAACGGTATCAGTCCGAATGAGTTTCAACGGGTTGCATCACATATTCGTACCAACATGTATTTAGCGATATTTTTCTGATATTACTAGGTTGCATCGCTTTTGCCAGTGAAACGATTGACTTGTGGACTTAATTGAACTGATTCTTGACTTTGACCTTACGAATGTGATAAATGAGGCAATTGTACTCCAAGAAATAACATTCTTCTTAATTTGACTTGAATGCTGGAGCTCAGCGATTACACTGGCTCTGTGGTAGCGCTATAAATAAAAATTTAGATAAATAGTAGCACTTCATTTAAAAATTTAGATAAATAAGTCATTTTTTACTGTGGCACCAATCCTAGCCTTTACCGCGCGTGAAGAAATAGAGACAGTTTTTAAAAACTACTTTCATTGACTTTCTAACGGTATCAGTCCGTTTGAGTTTCAACGGTTGCGTCACATATTCGTACCAATATGTATTTAGCGATATTCTTCTGATATTACTAGGTTGCATCGCTTTTACCAGTGAAACGATTGACTGTGGGACTTAATTGAACTGATTTTGGACTTTGACTTTATAAATGAGACAAATGACACAATTGGACTCTAAAAAATAACATTCTTCTTAATTTGACAAGATTGCTGTATCTCAGCGATTACACTGGGCGCTGTGGGAGCATTTCATTTGAAAACTTAGATAAATAAGTCATTTTTTACTGTGGGACCAATCCTAGCCGATAACGGGCGCTGGGGAGATAGAGAGAGTTACATAAACTCCATTTCATTGACTTTCTAACGGTATCAGTCCGTTTCAGATACAACTTTTGAGTCTCATATTCGTACCAACATGTATTTAGCGATCATTTTCTGACATTACTAGCTTGCATCGCTCTTAACAGTGAAACGATTGACTGTGAGACTTAATTGAACTGATTTTGGACTTTGACTTTACAAATGAGATAAATGACACAATTGGACTCTGAAAAATAACATTCTTCTTAATTTGACATGATTGCTGTATCTCAGCGATTACAATGGGCGCTGTGGTAGCGTTTCATTTTAAATTTTATATAATTAAGTCATTTTTTACTGTGGGACCAATCCTAGCCGTTAGCACGCTCCGAGGAAATAGAGACAGTTTCCTAAACTACATTTCATTGTCTTTCTAATGGCATCAGTCCGTTTGAGTTTCAACGGTTGCGTCACATATTCGTACCAACATGTATTTAGCGATATTTTTCTGATATTACTAGGTTGCATCGCTTTTACCAGTGAAATGATTGACTTGTGGACTTAATTGAACTGATTCTGGACATTGACCTTACGAATGTGATAAATGAGGCAATTGTACTCCAAGAAATGACATTCTTCTTAATTTGACTTGAATGCTGGAGCTCAGCGATTAAACTGGCTCTGTGGTAGCGCTATAATTAAAAAGTTAGATAAATAGTAGCACTTCATTTAAAAATTTAGATAAATATGTCATTTTTTACTGTGGCACCAATCCTAGCCTTTAGCGCGCGTGAAGAAATAGAGACAGTTTCACAAACTACTTTCATTGACTTTCTAACGGTATCAGTCCGTTTGAGTTTCAACGGTTGCGTCACATATTCGTACCAACATGTATTTAGCGATATTCTTCTGATATTACTAGGTTGCATTGCTTTTGCCATGAAACGATTGACTGTGGGACTTAATTGAACTGATATTGGACTTTGATTTTATAAATGAGATAAGTGACACAATTGGACTCTGAAAAATAACATTCTTCTTAATTTGACATGATTGCTGTATCTCAGCGATTACACTGGGCGCTGTGGGAGCATTTCATTTGAAAATTTAGATAAATAAGTCATTTTTTACTGTGGGACCAATCCTAGCCGTTAGCACGCTCCGAGGAAATAGAGACAGTTTGCTACACTACATTTCATTGTATTTCTAATAGCATCAGTCTGTTTGAGTTTTAACGGTTACGTCACATATTCGTACCAACATGTATTTAGCGATATTTTTCTGATATTACTAGGTTGCATCGCTTTTACCAGTGAAACGATTGACTGTGGGACGTAATTGAACTGATTTTGGACTTTGACTTCATAAATGAGACAAATGACACAATTGGACTCTAAAAAATAACATTCTTCTTAATTTGACAAGATTGCTGTATCTCAGCGATTACACTGGGCGCTGTGGGAGCATTTCATTTGAAAATTTAGATAAATAAGTCATTTTTTACTGTGGGACCAATCCTAGCCATTAACGGGCGCTGGGGAGATAGAGAGAGTTACATAAACTCCATTTCATTGACTTTCTAACGGTATCAGTCCGTTTCAGGTACAACTTTTGAGTCTCATATTCGTACCAACATGTATTTAGCGATCATTTTCTGACATTACTAGCTTGCATCGCTCTTAACAGTGAAACGATTGACTGTGAGACTTAATTGAACTGATTTTGGACTTTGATTTTATAAATGAGGTAAATGACACAATTGGGCTCTGAAAAATAACATTCTTCTTAATTTGACATGATTGCTGTATCTCAGCGATTACACTGGGCGCTGTGGGAGCATTTCATTTGAAAATTTAGATAAATAAGTCATTTTTTACTGTGGGACCAATTCTAGCCGTTTACGCGGGCTGGGGAAATAGAGACAGTTACATAAACTACATTTCAGTGAATTCCTAACGGTATCAGTCCGAATGAGTTTCAACGGTTGCATCACATATTCGTACCAACATGTATTTAGCGATATTTTTCTGATATTACTAGGTTGCATCGCTTTTACCAGTGAAACGATTGACTTGTGGACTTAATTGAACTGATTCTTGACTTTGACCTTACGAATGTGATAAATGAGGCAATTGTACTCCAAGAAATAACATTCTTCTTAATTTGACTTGAATGCTGGAGCTCAGCGATTACACTGGCTCTGTGGTAGCGCTATAATTAAAAATTTAGATAAATAGTAGCACTTCATTTAAAAATTTAGATAAATAAGTCATTTTTTACTGCGGCATCAATCCTAGCCTTTACCGCGCGTGAAGAAATAGAGACAGTTTTTAAAAACTACTTTCATTGACTTTCTAACAGTATCAGTCCGTTTGAGTTTCAACGGTTGCGTCACATATTCGTACGAATATGTATTTAGCGATATTCTTCTGATATTACTAGGTTGCATCGCTTTTACCAGTGAAACGATTGACTGTGGGACTTAATTGAACTGATTTTGGACTTTGACTTTATAAATGAAACAAATGACACGATTGGACTCTAAAAAATAACATTCTTCTTAATTTGACAAGATTGCTGTATCTCAGCGATTACACTGGGCGCTGTGGGAGCATTTCATTTGAAAACTTAGATAAATAAGTCATTTTTTACTGTGGGACCAAACCTAGCCCATAACGGGCGCTGGGGAGATAGAGAGAGTTACATAAACTCCATTTCATTGACTTTCTAACGGTATCAGTCCGTTTCAGATACAACATTTGAGTCTCATATTCGTACCAACATGTATTTAGCGATCATTTTCTGACATTACCAGCTTGCATCGCTCTTAACAGTGAAACGATTGACTGTGAGACTTAATTGAACTGATTTTGGACTTTGACTTTACAAATGAGATAAATGACACAATTGGACTCTGAAAAATAACATTCTTCTTAATTTGACATGATTGCTGTATCTCAGCGATTACACTGGGCGCTGTGTAGCGTTTCATTTTAAATTTTATATAATTAAGTCATTTTTTACTGTGGGACCAATCCTAGCCGTTAGCACGCTCCGAGGAAATAGAGACAGTTTCCTACACTACATTTCATTGTCTTTCTAATGGCATCAGTCCGTTTGAGTTTCAACGGTTGCGTCACATATTCGTACCAACATGTATTTAGCGATATTTTTCTGATATTACTAGGTTGCATCGCTTTTACCAGTGAAATGATTGACTTGTGGACTTAATTGAACTGATTCTGGACATTGACCTTACGAATGTGATAAATGAGGCAATTGTACTCCAAGAAATAACATTCTTCTTAATTTGACTTGAATGCTGGAGCTCAGCGATTACACTGGCTCTGTGGTAGCGCTATAATTAAAAAGTTAGATAAATAGTAGCACTTCATTTAAAAATTTAGATAAATAAGTAATTTTTTACTGTGGCACCAATCCTAGCCTTTAGCGCGCGTGAAGAAATAGAGACAGTTTCACAAACTACTTTCATTGACTTTCTAACGGTATCAGTCCGTTTGAGTTTCAACGGTTGCGTCACATATTCGTACCAACATGTATTTAGCGATATTCTTCTGATATTACTAGGTTGCATTGCTTTTGCTATGAAACGATTGACTGTGGGACTTAATTGAACTGATATTGGACTTTGATTTTATAAATGAGATAAGTGACACAATTGGACTCTGAAAAATAACATTCTTCTTAATTTGACATGATTGCTGTATCTCAGCGATTACACTGGGCGCTGTGGGAGCATTTCATTTGAAAATTTAGATAAATAAGTCATTTTTTACTGTGGGACCAATCCTAGCCGTTAGCACGCTCCGAGGAAATAGAGACAGTTTCCTACACTACATTTCATTGTATTTCTAATAGCATCAGTCTGTTTGAGTTTCAACGGTTACGTCACACATTCGTACCAACATGTATTTAGCGATATTTTTCTGATATTACTAGGTTGCATCGCTTTTATCAGTGAAACGATTGACTGTGGGACGTAATTGAACTGATTTTGGACTTTGACTTCATAAATGAGACAAATGACACAATTGGACTCTAAAAAATAACATTCTTCTTAATTTGACAAGATTGCTGTATCTCAGCGATTACACTGGGCGCTGTGGGAGCATTTCATTTGAAAATTTAGATAAATAAGTCATTTTTTACTGTGGGACCAATCCTAGCCATTAACGGGCGCTGGGGAGATAGAGAGAGTTACATAAACTCCATTCCATTGACTTTCTAACGGTATCAGTCCGTTTCAGATACAACTTTTGAGTCTCATATTCGTACCAACATGTATTTAGCGATCATTTTCTGACATTACTAGCTTGCATCGCTCTTAACAGTGAAACGATTGACTGTGAGACTTAATTGAACTGATTTTGGACTTTGATTTTATAAATGATGTAAATGACACAATTGGGCTCTGAAAAATAACATTCTTCTTAATTTGACATGATTGCTGTATCTCAGCGATTACACTGGCTCTGTGGTAGCGCTATAATTAAAAAGTTAGATAAATAGTAGCACTTCATTTAAAAATTTAGATAAATAAGTCATTTTTTACTGTGGCACCAATCCTAGCCTTTAGCGCGCGTGAAGAAATAGAGACAGTTTCACAAACTACTTTCATTGACTTTCTAACGGTATCAGTCCGTTTGAGTTTCAACGGTTGCGTCACATATTCGTACCATCATGTATTTAGCGATATTCTTCTGATATTACTAGGTTGCATTGCTTTTGCCAGTGAAACGATTGACTGTGGGACTTAATTGAACTGATTTTGGTCTTTGACTTTAAAAATGAGATAAATGACATAATTGGACTCTAAAAAATAACATTCTTCTTAATTTGACAAGATTGCTGTATTTCAGCGATTACACTGGGCGCTGTGGTAGCATTTCATTTAAAAATTTAGATAAATAAGTAATTTTTTACTGTGGCACCAATCCTAGCCTTTAGCGCGTGTGAAGAAATAGAGACAGTTTCACAAACTACTTTCATTGACTTTCTAACGGTATCAGTCCGTTTGAGTTTCAACGGTTGCGTCACATATTCGTACCAACATGTATTTAGCGATATTCTTCTGATATTACTAGGTTGCATTGCTTTGGCTATGAAACGATTGACTGTGGGACTTAATTGAACTGATATTGGACTTTGATTTTATAAATGAGATAAGTGACACAATTGGACTCTGAAAAATAACATTCTTCTTAATTTGACATGATTGCTGTATCTCAGCGATTACACTGGGCGCTGTGGGAGCATTTCATTTGAAAATTTAGATAAATAAGTCATTTTTTACTGTGGGACCAATCCTAGCCGTTAGCACGCTCCGAGGAAATAGAGACAGTTTCCTACACTACATTTCATTGTATTTCTAATAGCATCAGTCTGTTTGAGTTTCAACGGTTACGTCACACATTCGTACCAACATGTATTTAGCGATATTTTTCTGATATTACTAGGTTGCATCGCTTTTACCAGTGAAACGATTGACTGTGGGACGTAATTGAACTGATTTTGGACTTTGACTTCATAAATGAGACAAATGACACAATTGGACTCTAAAAAATAACATTCTTCTTAATTTGACAAGATTGCTGTATCTCAGCGATTACACTGGGCGCTGTGGGAGCATTTCATTTGAAAATTTAGATAAATAAGTCATTTTTTACTGTGGGACCAATCCTAGCCATTAACGGGCGCTGGGGAGATAGAGAGAGTTACATAAACTCCATTCCATTGACTTTCTAACGGTATCAGTCCGTTTCAGATACAACTTTTGAGTCTCATATTCGTACCAACATGTATTTAGCGATCATTTTCTGACATTACTAGCTTGCATCGCTCTTAACAGTGAAACGATTGACTGTGAGACTTAATTGAACTGATTTTGGACTTTGATTTTATAAATGATGTAAATGACACAATTGGGCTCTGAAAAATAACATTCTTCTTAATTTGACATGATTGCTGTATCTCAGCGATTACACTGGCTCTGTGGTAGCGCTATAATTAAAAAGTTAGATAAATAGTAGCACTTCATTTAAAAATTTAGATAAATAAGTCATTTTTTACTGTGGCACCAATCCTAGCCTTTAGCGCGCGTGAAGAAATAGAGACAGTTTCACAAACTACTTTCATTGACTTTCTAACGGTATCAGTCCGTTTGAGTTTCAACGGTTGCGTCACATATTCGTACCATCATGTATTTAGCGATATTCTTCTGATATTACTAGGTTGCATTGCTTTTGCCAGTGAAACGATTGACTGTGGGACTTAATTGAACTGATTTTGGTCTTTGACTTTAAAAATGAGATAAATGACATAATTGGACTCTAAAAAATAACATTCTTCTTAATTTGACAAGATTGCTGTATTTCAGCGATTACACTGGGCGCTGTGGTAGCATTTCATTTGAAATTTTAGTTAAATAAGTCATTTTTTACTGTGGGACCAATCCTAGCCGTTAACGCGCGCTGTGGAGATAGAGAGAGTTACATAAACTCCATTTCATTGACTTTTTAACGGTATCAGTCCGTTTCAGATACAACTTTTGTGTCTCATATTCGTACCAACATAGATTTAGCGATATTTTTCTGATATTACTAGGTTGCATCGCTTTTACCAGTGAAACGATTAAGTGTGGGACTTAATTGAACTGATTTTGGACTTTGACTTTATCAATGAGATAAATGACACAATTGGACTCTAAAAAATAACATTCTTCTTAACTTGACATGATTGCTGTATCTCAGCGATTACACTGGGCGCTGTGGTTGCGTTTCATTTGAAAACTTAGATACATAAGTCATTTTTTACTGTGGGACTAATCCTAACCGTTAACGCGCGCTGGGGAAATAGAGACAGTTACATAAACTATATTTTATTGACTTCCTAACGGTATCAGTCCGTTTGAGTTTCAACGGTTGCGTCACATATTCGTACCAACATGTATTTAGCGATATTTTTCTGATATTACTAGGTTGCATCGCTTTTACCAGTGAAACGATTCACTTGTGGACTTAATTGAACTGATTCTTGACTTTGACCTTACGAATGTGATAAATGAGGCAATTGTAGTCCAAGAAATAACATTCTTCTTAATTTGACTTGAATGCTGGAGCTCAGCGATTACACTGGCTCTGTGGTAGCGCTATAATTAAAAATTTAGATAAATAGTAGCACTTCATTTAAAAATTTAGATAAATACGTCATTTGTTACTGTGGGACCAATCCTAGTCTTTAACGCGCGCTTGGGAAATAGAGACAGTTACATAAACTACATTTCATTGTCTTTCTAATGGCATCAGTCCGCTTGAGTTTCAACGGTTGCGTCACATATTCGTACCAACATGTATTTAGCGATATTTTTCTGATATTACTAGGTTGCATCGCTTTTACCAGTGAAACGATTCACTTGTGGACTTAATTGAACTGATTCTTGACTTTGACCTTACGAATGTGACAAATGAGGCAATTGCACTCCAAGACATAACATTCCTCTTAATTTGACTTGAATGCTGGAACTCAGCGATTACACTAGGTGCTGTGGTAACATTTTATTCAAAAACTTAGATAAATAAGTCATTTTTTACTGTGGGACCAATCCTAGCCGTTAGCGCGCACCGAGGAAATGGAGACAGCTACATAAACTACATTTCATTGACTCTCTAACAGTATCAGCCCGTTTGAGTTACAACGGTTGCGTCACATATTCGTACCAACATGTATTTAGCGATATTTTTCTGATATTACTAGGTTGCATCGCTCTTAACAGTGAAACGATTGACTGTGAGACTTAATTGAACTGATTTTGGACTTTGATTTTATAAATGATGTAAATGACATAATTGGGCTCTGAAAAATAACATTCTTCTTAATTTGACATGATTGCTGTATCTCAGCGATTACACTGGCTCTGTGTTAGCGCTATAATTAAAAATTTAGATAAATATTAGCACTTCATTTAAAAATGTAGATAAATAAGTCATTTTTTACTGTGGCACCAATCCTAGCCTTTAGCGCGCGTGAAGAAATAGAGACAGTTTCACAAACTACTTTCATTGACTTTCTAACGGTATCAGTCCGTTTGAGTTTCAACGGTTGCGTCACATATTCGTACCATCATGTATTTAGCGATATTCTTCTGATATTACTAGGTTGCATTGCTTTTGCCAGTGAAACGATTGACTGTGGGACTTAATTGAACTGATTTTGGTCTTTGACTTTAAAAATGAGATAAATGACATAATTGGACTCTAAAAAATAACATTCTTCTTAATTTGACAAGATTGCTGTATTTCAGCGATTACACTGGGCGCTGTGGTAGCATTTCATTTGAAATTTTAGTTAAATAAGTCATTTTTTACTGTGGGACCAATCCTAGCCGTTAACGCGCGCTGTGGAGATAGAGAGAGTTACATAAACTCCATTTCATTGACTTTTTAACGGTATCAGTCCGTTTCAGATACAACTTTTGTGTCTCATATTCGTACCAACATAGATTTAGCGATATTTTTCTGATATTACTAGGTTGCATCGCTTTTACCAGTGAAACGATTAAGTGTGGGACTTAATTGAACTGATTTTGGACTTTGACTTTATCAATGAGAGAAATGACACAATTGGACTCTAAAAAATAACATTCTTCTTAACTTGACATGATTGCTGTATCTCAGCGATTACACTGGGCGCTGTGGTTGCGTTTCATTTGAAAACTTAGATACATAAGTCATTTTTACTGTGGGACTAATCCTAACCGTTAACGCGCGCTGGGGAAATAGAGACAGTTACATAAACTATATTTTATTGACTTCCTAACGGTATCAGTCCGTTTGAGTTTCAACGGTTGCGTCACATATTCGTACCAACATGTATTTAGCGATATTTTTCTGATATTACTAGGTTGCATCGCTTTTACCAGTGAAACGATTCACTTGTGGACTTAATTGAACTGATTCTTGACTTTGACCTTACGAATGTGATAAATGAGGCAATTGTAGTCTAAGAAATAACATTCTTCTTAATTTGACTTGAATGCTGGAGCTCAGCGATTACACTGGCTCTGTGGTAGCGCTATAATTAAGAATTTAGATAAATAGTAGCACTTCATTTAAAAATTTAGATAAATACGTCATTTGTTACTGTGGGACCAATCCTAGTCTTTAACGCGCGCTGGGGAAATAGAGACAGTTTTTAAAAACTACTTTCATTGACTTTCTAACGGTATCAGTCCGTTTGAGTTTCAACGGTTGCGTCACATATTCGTACCAACATGTATTTAGCGATATTTTTCTGATATTACTAGGTTGCATCGCTTTTACCAGTGAAACGATTCACTTGTGGACTTAATTGAACTGATTCTTGACTTTGACCTTACGAATGTGACAAATGAGGCAATTGCACTCCAAGACATAACATTCTTCTTAATTTGACTTGAATGCTGGAACTCAGCGATTACACTGGGTGCTGTGGTAGCATTTTATTCAAAAACTTAGATAAATAAGTCATTTTTTACTGTGGGACCAATCCTAGCCGTTAGCGCGCACCGAGGAAATGGAGACAGCTACATAAACTACATTTCATTGACTCTCTAACAGTATCAGCCCGTTTGAGTTTAAACGGTTGCGTCACATATTCGTACCAACATGGATTTAGTGATATTTTCCTGATATTACTAGGATGCATCGCTTTTACCAGTGAAACGATTGAGTGTGGAACGTAATTGAACTGATTTTGGACTTTGACTTTATCAATGAGATAAATGACACAATTGGACTCTAAAAAATAACATTCTTCTTAACTTGACATGATTGCTGTATCTCAGCGATTACACTGGGCGCTGTGGTTGCGTTTCATTTGAAAACTTAGATACATAAGTCATTTTTTACTGTGGGACTAATCCTAGCCGTTAACGCGCGCTGGGGAAATAGAGGCAGTTACATAAACTACATTTTATTGACTTCCTAACGGTATCAGTCCGTTTGAGTTTCAACGGTTGCGTCACATACTCGTACCAACATGTATTTAGCGATATTTTTCTGATATTACTGGGTTGCATCGCTTTTACCAGTGAAACGATTCACTTGTGGACTTAATTGAACTGATTCTTGACTTTGACCTTACGAATGTGATAAATGAGGCAATTGTACTCCAAGAAATAACATTCTTCTTAATTTGACTTGAATGCTGGAGCTCAGCGATTACACTGGCTCTGTGGTAGCACTATAATTAAGAATTTAGATAAATAGTAGCACTTCATTTAAAAATTTAGATAAATATGTCATTTGTTACTGTGGGACCAATCCTAGTCGTTAACGCGCGCTGGGGAAATAGAGACAGTTACATAAACTACATTTCATTGTCTTTCTAATGGCATCAGTCCGTTTGAGTTTCAACGGTTGCGTCACATATTCGTACCAACATGTATTTAGCGATATTCTTCTGATATTACTAGGTTGCATTGCTTTTGCCAGTGAAACGATTGACTGTGGGACTTAATTGAACTGATTTTGGTCTTTGACTTTAAAAATGAGATAAATGACACAATTGGACTCTAAAAAATAACATTCTTCTTAATTTGACAAGATTGCTGTATCTCAGCGATTACACTGGGCGCTGTGGTAGCATTTCATTTGAAAATTTAGTTAAATAAGTCATTTTTTACTGTGGGACCAATCCTAGCCGTTAACGCGCGCTGTGGAGATAGAGAGAGTTACATAAACTCCATTTCATTGACTTTCTAACGGTATCAGTCCGTTTCAGATACAACTTTTGTGTCTCATATTCGTACCAACATGGATTTAGCGATATTTTTCTGATATTACTAGGTTGCATCGCTTTTACCAGTGAAACGATTCACTGTGGCACTTAATTGAACTAATTCTGGACTTTGACCTTTTGAATGTGACAAATGAGGCAATTGCACTCCAAGACATAACATTCTTCTTAATTTGACTTGAATGCTGGAACTCAGCGATTACACTGGGTGCTGTGGTAGCATTTTATTCAAAAACTTAGATAAATAAGTCATTTTTTACTGTGGGACCAATCCTAGCTGTTAGCGCGCTCCGAGGAAATAGAGACAGTTACATAAACTACATTTCATTGTCTTTCTAATGGCATCAGTCCGTTTAAGTTTTAACGGTTGCGTCACATATTCGTACCAACATGTATTTAGCGATATTTTTCTGGTATTACTAGGTTGCATCGCTTTTACCAGTGAAACGATTCACTTGTGGACGTAATTGAACTGATTTTGGACTTTGCCTTTATCAATGAGATAAATGACACAATTGGACTCTAAAAAATAACATTCTTCTTAACTTGACAAGATTGCTGTATCTCAGCGATTACACTGGACGCTGTGGTAGCGTTTCATTTGAAAATTTAGATAAATAAGTCATTTTTTACTGTGGGACCAATCCTAGCCGTTAGGGCGCTCCGAGGAAATAGAGACAGTTACATAAACTCCATTTCATTGACTTTCTAACGGTATCAGTCCGTTTCAGATACAACTTTGTGTCTCATATTCGTACCAACATGGATTTAGCGATATTTTTCAGATATTACTAGGTTGCATCGCTTTTACCAGTGAAACGATTGAGTGTGGGACTTAATTGAACTGATTTTGGACTTTGACTTTATCAATGAGAAAAATGACACAATTGGACTCTAAAAAATAACATTCTTCTTAACTTGACACGATTGCTGTATCTCAGCGATTACACTAGGCGCTGTGGTTGCGTTTCATTTGAAAACTTAGATACATAAGTCATTTTTTACTGTGGGACTAATCCTAGCCGTTAACGCGCGCTGGGGAAATAGAGACAGTTACATAAACTACATTTTATTGACTTCCTAACGGTATCAGTCCGTTTGAGTTTCAACGGTTGCGTCACATATTCGTACCAAGTTGTATTTAGCGATATTTTTCTGATATTACTAGGTTGCATCGCTTTTACCAGTGAAACAATTCACTTGTGGACTTAATTGAACTGATTCTTGACTTTGACCTTACGAATGTGATAAATGAGGCAATTATACTCCAAGAAATAACATTCTTCTTAATTTGACTTTAATGCTGGATCTCAGCGATTACACTGGCTCTGTGGTAGCGCTATAATTAAAAATTTAGATAAATAGTAGCACTTCATTTAAAAATTTAGATAAATACGTCATTTGTTACTGTGGGACCAATCCTAGTCGTTAACGCGCGCAGGGGAAGTAGAGACAGTTACATAAACTACATTTCATTGTCTTTCTAATGGCATCAGTCCGTTTGAGTTTCAACGGTTGCGTCACATATTTGTACCAACATGTATTTAGCGATATTTTTCTGGTATTACTAGGTTGCATCACTTTTACCAGTGAAACGATTCACTGTGGCACATAATTGAACTAATTCTGGACTTTGACCTTTTGAATGTGACAAATGAGGCAATTGCACTCCAAGACATAACATTCTTCTTAATTTGACTTGAATGCTGGAACTCAGCGATTACACTGGGTGCTGTGGTAGCATTTTATTCAAAAACTTAGATAAATAAGTCATTTTTTACTGTGGGACCAATCCTAGCCGTTAGCGCGCACCGAGGAAATGGAGACAGCTACATAAACTACATTTCATTGACTCTCTAACAGTATCAGCCCGTTTGAGTTTAAACGGTTGCGTCACATATTCGTACCAACATGGATTTAGCGATATTTTCCTGATATTACTAGGATGCATCGCTTTTACCAGTGAAACGATTGAGTGTGGAACGTAATTGAACTGATTTTGGACTTTGACTTTATCAATGAGATAAATGACACAATTGGACTCTAAAAAATAACATTCTTCTTAACTTGACATGATTGCTGTATCTCAGCGATTACACTGGGCGCTGTGGTTGCGTTTCATTTGAAAACTTAGATACATAAGTCATTTTTTACTGTGGGACTAATCCTAGCCGTTAACGCGCGCTGGGGAAATAGAGGCAGTTACATAAACTACATTTTATTGACTTCCTAACGGTATCAGTCCGTTTGAGTTTCAACGGTTGCGTCACATACTCGTACCAACATGTATTTAGCGATATTTTTCTGATATTACTGGGTTGCATCGCTTTTACCAGTGAAACGATTCACTTGTGGACTTAATTGAACTGATTCTTGACTTTGACCTTACGAATGTGATAAATGAGGCAATTGTACTCCAAGAAATAACATTCTTCTTAATTTGACTTGAATGCTGGAGCTCAGCGATTACACTGGCTCTGTGGTAGCACTATAATTAAGAATTTAGATAAATAGTAGCACTTCATTTAAAAATTTAGATAAATATGTCATTTGTTACTGTGGGACCAATCCTAGTCGTTAACGCGCGCTGGGGAAATAGAGACAGTTACATAAACTACATTTCATTGTCTTTCTAATGGCATCAGTCCGTTTGAGTTTCAACGGTTGCGTCACATATTCGTACCAACATGTATTTAGCGATATTCTTCTGATATTACTAGGTTGCATTGCTTTTGCCAGTGAAACGATTGACTGTGGGACTTAATTGAACTGATTTTGGTCTTTGACTTTAAAAATGAGATAAATGACACAATTGGACTCTAAAAAATAACATTCTTCTTAATTTGACAAGATTGCTGTATCTCAGCGATTACACTGGGCGCTGTGGTAGCATTTCATTTGAAAATTTAGTTAAATAAGTCATTTTTTACTGTGGGACCAATCCTAGCCGTTAACGCGCGCTGTGGAGATAGAGAGAGTTACATAAACTCCATTTCATTGACTTTCTAACGGTATCAGTCCGTTTCAGATACAACTTTTGTGTCTCATATTCGTACCAACATGGATTTAGCGATATTTTTCTGATATTACTAGGTTGCATCGCTTTTACCAGTGAAACGATTCACTGTGGCACTTAATTGAACTAATTCTGGACTTTGACCTTTTGAATGTGACAAATGAGGCAATTGCACTCCAAGACATAACATTCTTCTTAATTTGACTTGAATGCTGGAACTCAGCGATTACACTGGGTGCTGTGGTAGCATTTTATTCAAAAACTTAGATAAATAAGTCATTTTTTACTGTGGGACCAATCCTAGCCGTGAACGCGCGCTGTGGAGATAGAGAGAGTTACATAAACTCCATTTCATTGACTTTCTAACGGTATCAGTCCGTTTCAGATACAACTTTTGTGTCTCATATTCGTACCAACATGTATTTAGCGATATTTTTCTGGTATTACTAGGTTGCATCGCTTTTACCAGTGAAACGATTCACTGTGGCACTTAATTGAAGTGATTCTGGACTTTGACCTTCTGAATGTGACGAATGAGGCAATTGCACTCCAAGACATAACATTCTTCTTAATTTGACTTGAATGCTGGAACTCAGCGATTACACTGGGCGCTGTGGTAGCGTTTTATTCAAAAACTTAGATAAATAAGTCATTTTTTACTGTGGGACCAATCCTAGCCGTTACCGCCCGCCGAGGAAATGGAGACAGTTACATAAACTACATTTCATTGACTCTCTAACAGTATCAGCCCGTTTGAGTTTCAACGGTTGCGTCACATATTCGTACCAACATGGATTTAGCGATATTTTCCTGATATTACTAGGATGCATCGCTTTTACCAGTGAAACGATTGAGTGTGGGACGTAATTGAACTGATTTTGGACTTTGACTTTATCAATGAGATAAATGACACAATTGGAATCTAAAAAATAACATTCTTCTTAACTTGACATGATTGCTGTATCTCAGCGATTACACTGGGCGCTGTGGTAGCGTTTCATTTAAAACTTGGATAAATAAGTCATTTTTTACTGTGGCACCAATCCTAGCCTTTAGCGCGCGTGAAGAAATAGAGACAGTTTCACAAACTACTTTCATTGACTTTCTAACGGTATCAGTCCGTTTGAGTTTCAACGGTTGCGTCACATATTCTTACCAACATGTATTTAGCGATATTCTTCTGATATTACTAGGTTGCATCCCTTTTACCAGTGAAACGATTGACTGTGGGACTTAATTGAACTGATTTTGGACTTTGACTTTATAAATGATACAAATGGCACAATTGGACTCTAAAAAATAACATTCTTCTTAATTTGACATGATTGCTGTATCTCAGCGATTACACTGGGCGCTGTGGTAGCGTTTCATTTAAAAATTTAGATAAATAAGTCATTTTTTACTGTGGGACCAATCCTAGCTGTTAGCGCGCTCCGAAGAAATAGAGACAGTTACATAAACTACATTTCATTGTCTTTCTAATGGTATCAGTCCGTTTAAGTTTCAACGGTTGCGTCACATATTCGTACCAACATGTATTTAGCGATATTTTTCTTGTATTACTACGTTGCATCGCTTTTACCAGTGAAACGATTCACTGTGGCACTTAATTGAAGTGATTCTGGACTTTGACCTTCTGAATGTGACGAATGAGGCAATTGCACTCCAAGACATAACATTCTTCTTAATTTGACTTGAATGCTGGAACTCAGCGATTACACTGGGCGCTGTGGTAGCGTTTTATTCAAAAACTTAGATAAATAAGTCATTTTTTACTGTGGGACCAATCCTAGCCGTTACCGCCCGCCGAGGAAATGGAGACAGTTACATAAACTACATTTCATTGACTCTCTAACAGTATCAGCCCGTTTGAGTTTCAACGGTTGCGTCACATATTCGTACCAACATGGATTTAGCGATATTTTCCTGATATTACTAGGATGCATCGCTTTTACCAGTGAAACGATTGAGTGTGGGACGTAATTGAACTGATTTTGGACTTTGACTTTATCAATGAGATAAATGACACAATTGGAATCTAAAAAATAACATTCTTCTTAACTTGACATGATTGCTGTATCTCAGCGATTACACTGGGCGCTGTGGTAGCGTTTCATTTAAAACTTGGATAAATAAGTTATTTTTTACTGTGGCACCAATCCTAGCCTTTAGCGCGCGTGAAGAAATAGAGACAGTTTCACAAACTACTTTCATTGACTTTCTAACGGTATCAGTCCGTTTGAGTTTCAACGGTTGCGTCACATATTCGTACCAACATGTATTTAGCGATATTCTTCTGATATTACTAGGTTGCATCCCTTTTACCAGTGAAACGATTGACTGTGGGACTTAATTGAACTGATTTTGGACTTTGACTTTTTAAATGATACAAATGGCACAATTGGACTCTAAAAAATAACATTCTTCTTAATTTGACATGATTGCTGTATCTCAGCGATTACACTGGGCGCTGTGGTAGCGTTTCATTTGAAAATTTAGATAAATAAGTCATTTTTTACTGTGGCACCAATCCTAGCCTTTAGCGCGCGTGAAGAAATAGAGACAGTTTCACAAACTACTTTCATTGACTTTCTAACGGTATCAGTCCGTTTGAGTTTCAACGGTTGCGTCACATATTCGTACCAACATGTATTTAGCGATATTCTTCTGATATTACTAGGTTGCATCCCTTTTACCAGTGAAACGATTGACTGTGGGACTTAATTGAACTGATTTTGGACTTTGACTTTTTAAATGATACAAATGGCACAATTGGACTCTAAAAAATAACATTCTTCTTAATTTGACATGATTGCTGTATCTCAGCGATTACACTGGGCGCTGTGGTAGCGTTTCATTTGAAAATTTAGATAAATAAGTCATTTTTTACTGTGGGACCAATCCTAGCTGTTAGCGCGCTCCAAGGAAATAAAGACAGTTACATAAACTACATTTCATTGTCTTTCTAATGGCATCAGTCCGTTTGAGTTTCAACGGTTGCGTCACATATTCGTACCAACATGTATTTAGCGATATTTTTCTGGTAATACTAGGTTGCATCGCTTTTACCAGTGAAACGATTCACTGTGGCACTTATTGAAGTGATTCTGGACTTTGAGCTTTTGAATGTGACGAATGAGGCAATTGCACTACAAGACATAACATTCTTCTTAAGTTGACTTGAATGCTGGAACTCAGCGATTACACTGGGCGCTGTGGTAGCGTTTTATTCAAAAACTTAGATAAATAAGTCATTTTTTACTGTGGGACCAATCCTAGCCGTTACCGCCCGCCGAGGAAATGGAGACAGTTACATAAACTACATTTCATTGACTCTCTAACAGTATCAGCCCGTTTGAGTTTCAACGGTTGCGTCACATATTCGTACGAACATGGATTTAGCGATATTTTCCTGATATTACTAGGATGCATCCCTTTTACCAGTGAAACGATTGACTGTGGGACTTAATTGAACTGATTTTGGACTTTGACTTTATAAATGATACAAATGGCACAATTGGACTCTAAAAAATAACATTCTTCTTAATTTGACATGATTGCTGTATCTCAGCGATTACACTGGGCGCTGTGGTAGCGTTTCATTTGAAAATTTAGATAAATAAGTCATTTTTTACTGTGGGACCAATCCTAGCTCTTAGCGCGCTCCGAAGAAATAGAGACAGTTACATAAACTACATTTCATTGTCTTTCTAATGGCATCAGTCCGTTTGAGTTTCAACGGTTGCGTCACATATTCGTACCAACATGTATTTAGCGATATTTTTCTGGTAATACTAGGTTGCATCGCTTTTACCAGTGAAACGATTCACTGTGGCACTTAATTGAAGTGATTCTGGACTTTGAGCTTTTGAATGTGACGAAAGAGGCAATTGCACTACAAGACATAACATTCTTCTTAAGTTGACTTGAATGCTGGAACTCAGCGATTACACTGGGCGCTGTGGTAGCGTTTTATTCAAAAACTTAGATAAATAAGTCATTTTTTACTGTGGGACCAAACCTAGCCGTTAGCGTGCGCCGATGAAATGGCGACAGTTACATAAACTACATTTCATTGACTCTCTAACAGTATTAGCCCGATTGAGTTTCATCGGTTGCGTCACATATTCGTACCAACATGGATTTAGCGATATTTTCCTGATATTACTAGGATGCATCGCTTTTACAAGTGAAACGATTGAGTGTGGGACGTAATTGAACTGATTTTGGACTTTGACTTTATCAATGAGATAAATGACACAATTGGAATCTAAAAAATAACATTCTTCTTAACTTGAGATGATTGCTGTATCTCAGCGATTACACTGGGCGCTGTGGTAGCGTTTCATTTAAAACTTGGATAAATAAGTCATTTTTTACTGTGGCACCAATCCTAACCTTTAGCGCGCGTGAAGAAATAGAGACAGTTTCACAAACTACTTTCATTGACTTTCTAACGGTATCAGTCCGTTTGAGTTTCAACGGTTGCGTCACATATTCGTACCAACATGTATTTAGCGATATTCTTCTGATATTACTAGGTTGCATCCCTTTTACCAGTGAAACGATTGACTGTGGGACTTAATTGAACTGATTTTGGACTTTGACTTTATAAATGATACAAATGGCACAATTGGACTCTAAAAAATAACATTCTTCTTAATTTGACATGATTGCTGTATCTCAGCGATTACACTGGGCGCTGTGGTAGCGTTTCATTTGAAAATTTAGATAAATAAGTCATTTTTTACTGTGGGACCAATCCTAGTTGTTAGCGCGCTCCGAAGAAATAGAGACAGTTACATAAACTACATTTCATTGTCTTTCTAATGGCATCAGCCCGTTTGAGTTTCAACGATTGCGTCACATATTCGTACCAACATGTATTTAGCGATATTTTTCTGGTAATACTAGGTTGCATCGCTTTTACCAGTGAAACGATTCACTGTGGCACTTAATTGAAGTGATTCTGGACTTTGAGCTTTTGAATGTGACGAAAGAGGCAATTGCACTACAAGACATAACATTCTTCTTAAGTTGACTTGAATGCTGGAACTCAGCGATTACACTGGGCGCTGTGGTAGCGTTTTATTCAAAAACTTAGATAAATAAGTCATTTTTTACTGTGGGACCAATCCTAGCCGTTAGCGTGCGCCGATGAAATGGCGACAGTTACATAAACTACATTTTATTGACTCTCTAACAGTATCAGCCCGATTGAGTTTCATCGGTTGCGTCACATATTCGTACCAACATGGATTTAGCGATATTTTCCTGATATTACTAGGATGCATCGCTTTTACCAGTGAAACGATTGAGTGTGGGACGTAATTGAACTGATTTTGGACTTTGACTTTATCAATGAGATAAATGACACTATTGGAATCTAAAAAATAACATTCTTCTTAATTTGACATGATTGCTGTATCTCAGCGATTACACTGGGCGCTGTGGTAGCGTTTCATTTAAAACTTGGATAAATAAGTCATTTTTTACTGTGGCACCAATCCTAGCCTTTAGCGCGCGTGAAGAAATAGAGACAGTTTCACACACTACTTTCATTGACTTTCTAACGGTATCAGTCCGTTTGAGTTTCAACGGTTGCGTCACATATTCGTACCAACATGTATTTAGCGAGATTCTTCTGATATTACTAGGTTGCATCCCTTTTACCAGTGAAACGATTGACTGTGGGACTTAATTGAACTGATTTTGGACTTCGACTTTATCAATGATACAAATGGCACAATTGGACTCTAAAAAATAACATTCTTCTTAATTTGACATGATTGCTGTATCTCAGCGATTACACTGGGCGCTGTGGTAGCGTTTCATTTGAAAATTTAGATAAATAAGTCATTTTTTACTGTGGGACCAATCCTAGCTGTTAGCGCGCTCCGAGGAAATAGAGACAGTTACATAAACTACATTTCATTGTCTTTCTAATGGCATCAGTCCGTTTGAGTTTCAACGGTTGCGTCACATATTCGTACCAACATGTATTTAGCGATATTTTTCTGGTAATACTAGGTTGCATCGCTTTTACCAGTGAAACGATTCACTGTGGCACTTAATTGAAGTGATTCTGGACTTTGAGCTTTTGAATGTGACGAAAGAGGCAATTGCACTACAAGACATAACATTCTTCTTAAGTTGACTTGAATGCTGGAACTCAGCGATTACACTGGGCGCTGTGGTAGCGTTTTATTCAAAAACTTAGATAAATAAGTCATTTTTTACTGTGGGACCAATCCTAGCCGTTAGCGTGCGCCGATGAAATGGCGACAGTTACATAAACTACATTTCATTGACTCTCTAACAGTATCAGCCCGATTGAGTTTCATCGGTTGCGTCACATATTCGTACCAACATGGATTTAGCGATATTTTCCTGATATTACTAGGATGCATCGCTTTTACCAGTGAAACGATTGAGTGTGGGACGTAATTGAACTGATTTTGGACTTTGACTTTATCAATGAGATAAATGACACAATTGGAATCTAAAAAATAACATTCTTCTTAACTTGACATGATTGCTGTATCTCAGCGATTACACTGGGCGCTGTGGTAGCGTTTCATTTAAAACTTGGATAAATAAGTCATTTTTTACTGTGGCACCAATCCTAGCCTTTAGCGCGCGTGAAGAAATAGAGACAGTTTCACAAACTACTTTCATTGACTTTCTAACGGTATCAGTCCGTTTGAGTTTCAACGGTTGCGTCACATATTCGTACCAACATGTATTTAGCGATATTCTTCTGATATTACTAGGTTGCATCCCTTTTACCAGTGAAACGATTGACTGTGGGACTTAATTGAACTGATTTTGGACTTTGACTTTATAAATGATACAAATGGCACAATTGGACTCTAAAAAATAACATTCTTCTTAATTTGACATGATTGCTGTATCTCAGCGATTACACTGGGCGCTGTGGTAGCGTTTCATTTGAAAATTTAGATAAATAAGTCATTTTTTACTGTGGCACCAATCCTAGCGTTTAGCGCGCGTGAAGAAATAGAGACAGTTTCACACACTACTTTCATTGACTTTCTAACGGTATCAGTCCGTTTGAGTTTCAACGGTTGCGTCACATATTCGTACCAACATGTATTTAGCGAGATTCTTCTGATATTACTAGGTTGCATCCCTTTTACCAGTGAAACGATTGACTGTGGGACTTAATTGAACTGATTTTGGACTTCGACTTTATCAATGATACAAATGGCACAATTGGACTCTAAAAAATAACATTCTTCTTAATTTGACATGATTGCTGTATCTCAGCGATTACACTGGGCGCTGTGGTAGCGTTTCATTTAAAACTTGGATAAATAAGTCATTTTTTACTGTGGCACCAATCCTAGCCTTTAGCGCGCGTGAAGAAATAGAGACAGTTTCACAAACTACTTTCATTGACTTTCTAACGGTATCAGTCCGTTTGAGTTTCAACGGTTGCGTCACATATTCGTACCAACATGTATTTAGCGATATTCTTCTGATATTACTAGGTTGCATCCCTTTTACCAGTGAAACGATTGACTGTGGGACTTAATTGAACTGATTTTGGACTTTGACTTTATCAATGAGATAAATGACACTATTGGAATCTAAAAAATAACATTCTTCTTAATTTGACATGATTGCTGTATCTCAGCGATTACACTGGGCGCTGTGGTAGCGTTTCATTTAAAACTTGGATAAATAAGTCATTTTTTACTGTGGGACCAATCCTAGCTGTTAGCGCGCTCCGAGGAAATAGAGACAGTTACATAAACTACATTTCATTGTCTTTCTAATGGCATCAGTCCGTTTGAGTTTCAACGGTTGCGTCACATATTCGTACCAACATGTATTTAGCGATATTTTTCTGGTAATACTAGGTTGCATCGCTTTTACCAGTGAAACGATTCACTGTGGCACTTAATTGAAGTGATTCTGGACTTTGAGCTTTTGAATGCGACGAATGAGGCAATTGCACTACAAGACATAACATTCTTCTTAAGTTGACTTGAATGCTGGAACTCAGCGATTACACTGGGCGCTGTGGTAGCGTTTTATTCAAAAACTTAGATAAATAAGTCATTTTTTACTGTGGGACCAATCCTAGCCGTTACCGCCCGCCGAGGAAATGGAGACAGTTACATAAACTACATTTCATTGACTCTCTAACAGTATCAGCCCGTTTGAGTTTCAACGGTTGCGTCACATATTCGTACCAACATGTATTTAGCGATATTTTTCTGGTAATACTAGGTTGCATCGCTTTTACCAGTGAAACGATTCACTGTGACACTTATTGAAGTGATTCCGGACTTTGAGCTTTTGAATGTGACGAATGAGGCAATTGCACTGCAAGACATAAAATTCTTTTTAAGTTGACTTGAATGCTGGAACTCAGCGATTACACTGGGCGTTGTGGTAGCGTTTCATTTAAAACTTGGATAAATAAGTCATTTTTTACTGTGGCACCAATCCTAGCCTTTAGCGCGCGTGAAGAAATAGAGACAGTTTCACAAACTACTTTCATTGACTTTCTAACGGTATCAGTCCGTTTGAGTTTCAACGGTTGCGTCACATATTCGTACCAACATGTATTTAGCGATATTCTTCTGATATTACTAGGTTGCATCCCTTTTACCAGTGAAACGATTGACTGTGGGACTTAATTGAACTGATTTTGGACTTTGACTTTATAAATGATACAAATGGCACAATTGGACTCTAAAAAATAACATTCTTCTTAATTTGACATGATTGCTGTATCTCAGCGATTACACTGGGCGCTGTGGTAGCGTTTCATTTGAAAATTTAGATAAATAAGTCATTTTTTACTGTGGGACCAATCCTAGCTGTTAGCGCGCTCCGAAGAAATAGAGACAGTTACATAAACTACATTTCATTGTCTTTCTAATGGCATCAGTCCGTTTGAGTTTCAACGGTTGCGTCACATATTCGTACCAACATGTATTTAGCGATATTTTTCTGGTAATACTAGGTTGCATCGCTTTTACCAGTGAAACGATTCACTGTGGCATTTAATTGAAGTGATTCTGGACTTTGAGCTTTTGAATGTGACGAAAGAGGCAATTGCACTACAAGACATAACATTCTTCTTAAGTTGACTTGAATGCTGGAACTCAGCGATTACACTGGGCGCTGTGGTAGCGTTTTATTCAAAAACTTAGATAAATAAGTCATTTTTTACTGTGGGACCAATCCTAGCCGTTAGCGTGCGCCGATGAAATGGCGACAGTTACATAAACTACATTTCATTGACTCTCTAACAGTATCAGCCCGATTGAGTTTCATCGGTTGCGTCACATATTCGTACCAACATGGATTTAGCGATATTTTCCTGATATTACTAGGATGCATCGCTTTTACCAGTGAAACGATTGAGTGTGGGACGTAATTGAACTGATTTTGGACTTTGACTTTATCAATGAGATAAATGACACAATTGGAATCTAAAAAATAACATTCTTCTTAACTTGACATGATTGCTGTATCTCAGCGATTACACTGGGCGCTGTGGTAGCGTTTCATTTAAAACTTGGATAAATAAGTCATTTTTTACTGTGGCACCAATCCTAGCCTTTAGCGCGCGTGAAGAAATAGAGACAGTTTCACAAACTACTTTCATTGACTTTCTACCGGTATCAGTCCGTTTGAGTTTCAACGGTTGCGCCACATATTCGTACCAACATGTATTTAGCGATATTCTTCTGATATTACTAGGTTGCATCCCTTTTACCAGTGAAACGATTGACTGTGGGACTTAATTGAACTGATTTTGGACTTTGACTTTATAAATGATACAAATGGCACAATTGGACTCTAAAAAATAACATTCTTCTTAATTTGACATGATTGCTGTATCTCAGCGATTACACTGGGCGCTGTGGTAGCGTTTCATTTGAAAATTCAGATAAATAAGTCATTTTTTACTGTGGGACCAATCCTAGCTGTTAGCGCGCTCCGAGGAAATAGAGACAGTTACATAAACTACATTTCATTGTCTTTCTAATGGCATCAGTCCGTTTGAGTTTCAACGGTTGCGTCACATATTCGTACCAACATGTATTTAGCGATATTTTTCTGGTAATACTAGGTTGCATCGCTTTTACCAGTGAAACGATTCACTGTGGCACTTAATTGAAGTGATTCTGGACTTTGAGCTTTTGAATGCGACGATTGAGGCAATTGCACTACAAGACATAACATTCTTCTTAAGTTGACTTGAATGCTGGAACTCAGCGATTACACTGGGCGCTGTGGTACCTTTTTATTCAAAAACTTAGATAAATAAGTCATTTTTTACTGTGGGACCAATCCTAGCCGTTACCGCCCGCCGAGGAAATGGAGACAGTTACATAAACTACATTTCATTGACTCTCTAACAGTATCAGCCCGTTTGAGTTTCAACGGTTGCGTCACATATTCGTACCAACATGGATTTAGCGATATTTTCCTGATATTACTAGGATGCATCGCTTTTACCAGTGAAACGATTGAGTGTGGGACGTAATTGAACTGATCTTGGACTTTGACTTTATCAATGAGATAAATGACACAATTGGAATCTAAAAAATAACATTCTTCTTAACTTGACATGATTGCTGTATCTCAGCGATTACACTGGGCGCTGTGGTAGCGTTTCATTTAAAACTTGGATAAATAAGTCATTTTTTACTGTGGCACCAATCCTAGCCTTTAGCGCGCGTGAAGAAATAGAGACAGTTTCACAAACTACTTTCACTGACTTTCTAACGGTATCAGTCCGTTTGAGTTTCAACGGTTGCTTCACATGTTCGTACCAACATGTATTTAGCGATATTCTTCTGATATTACTAGGTTGCATCCCTTTTACCAGTGAAACGATTGACTGTGGGACTTAATTGAACTTAATTTGGACTTTGACTTTATAAATGATACAAATGGCACAATTGGACTCTAAAAAATAACATTCTTCTTAATTTGACATGATTGCTGTATCTCAGCGATTACACTGGGCGCTGTGGTAGCGTTTCATTTGAAAATTTAGATAAATAAGTCATTTTTTACTGTGGGACCAATCCTAGCTGTTAGCGCGCTCCGAGGAAATAGAGACAGTTACATAAACTACATTTCATTGTCTTTCTAATGGCATCAGTCCGTTTGAGTTTCAACGGTTGCGTCACATATTCGTACCAACATGTATTTAGCGATATTTTTCTGGTAATACTAGGTTGCATCGCTTTTACCAGTGAAACGATTCACTGTGGCACTTAATTGAAGTGATTCTGGACTTTGAGCTTTTGAATGTGACGAATGAGGTAATTGCACTACAAGACATAACATTCTTCTTAAGTTGACTTGAATGCTGGAACTCAGCGATTACACTGGGCGCTGTGGTAGCGTTTTATTCAAAAACTTAGATAAATAAGTCATTTTTTACTGTGAGACCAATCCTAGCCGTTAGCGTGCGCCGATGAAATGGCGACAGTTACATAAACTACATTTCATTGACTCTCTAACAGTATCAGCCCGATTGAGTTTCATCGGTTGCGTCACATATTCGTACCAACATGGATTTAGCGATATTTTCCTGATATTACTAGGATGCATCGCTTTTACCAGTGAAACGATTGAGTGTGGGACGTAATTGAACTGATTTTGGACTTTGACTTTATTAATGAGATAGATGACACAATTGGACTCTAAAAAATAACATTCTTCTTAACTTGACATGATTGCTGTATCTCAGCGATTACACTGGGCGTTGTGGTAGCGCTTCATTTAAAAATTTGGATAAATAAGTAATTTTTTACTGTGGCACCAATCCTAGCCTTCAGCGCGCGTGAAGAAATAGAGACAGTTTCACAAACTACTTTCATTGACTTTCTAACGGTATCAGTCCGTTTGAGTTTCAACGGTTGCGTCACATTTTCGTACCAACATGTATTTAGCGATATTCTTCTGATATTACTAGGTTGCATCTCTTTTACCAGTGAAACGATTGACTGGGGAACTTAATTGAACTGATTTTGGACTTTCACTTTATAAATGAGACAAATGGCACAATTGGACTCTAAAAAATAACATTCTTCTTAATTTGACAAGATTGCTGTATCTCAGCGATTACACTTGGCGCTGTGGTAGCATTTCATTTGAAAATTTAGATAAATAAGTCATTCTTTACTGTGGGACCAATCCTAGCCGTTATCGAACGCTGAAGAAATAGCGACAGTTTCAAAAACTACATCTCATTGACTTTCTAACGCTGTTTGTCCGTTTGAGTTACAACAGTTGGGTCACCTACTCGTACCAACATGTACTTAGCGATATTTTTCTGATATTACTAGGTTGCATCGCCTTTAACAATGAAACGATTGACTGTGGGACTTAATTTAACTAACTTTGGACTGTGACTTAATAAATGTGATAAATGAGACAATCGGACACCAAGAAAAAACATTCTTCTTAATTTGACATGATTGCCGGAACTCAGCGCTTACACTGGGCACTCAAAAAGTACATCTCATTGACTTTCTAAGGGTGTCAGTCCGTTTGAGTTACAACGGTTGGGTCACATTTTCGTACCAACATGTACTTAGCGATATTTTTCTGATATTATTAGGTTGCATCGCTTTCAACAATGAAACGATTGACTGTGGGACTAAATTGAACTGATTTTGGATTGTGACCTTATAAATGTTATAAATGAGGCAATTGGACTCCAAGAAGTAACATTCGCTCTAATTTGACATGATTGCCGTAACTCAGCGATTACACTGGGCGCTGTGGTAGCGTTCATTTAAGAATTTAGATAAATAAGTCATTCTTTACTGTGGGACCAAGCCTGGCCGTTATTGCGCGCTGAAGAAATGGAGACAGTTTCAAAAACTACATTTCATTGACTTTCTAACGTTATCAATCCGCTTCAGTTACCACGATTGCGTCACATGCTCGTACCAACATGTATTTAGCGATATTTTTCTCATAATACTAGGTTGCATCGCTTTTAACAGTGAAACAATTGACTGTGGGACTAAATTGATCTGACTTTGGACTGGGACCTTTTAAATGTTATAAGTGAGACAATTCGACTCCAAAAAGAAACATTCTTTCTAATTTGACATGATTGCCGGAACTCAGCGATTACACTGGGCGCTGTGATAGCGCTTCATTTAAAAATTTAGATAAATAAGTCATTCTTTACTGTGGGACAATTCCTAGCCGTTATCGCTCGCTGAAGAAATAGAGACAGTTTCAAATATTACATTTCGTTGACTTTCTAACGGTGTCAGTCCGTTTGAGTTTCAACGGTTGAGTCACATATTCGTACCAACATATATTTCGTGATATTTTTCCTGTATTGCTAGGTTGTATGGGTTTTAACAGTGAAACGATTGACTGTGGGACTTAATTGAACTAACTTTGGACTGTGACCTGATAAATGTGATAAATCAGACAATTGGATTCCAAGAAATAATATTCTTCTTAATTTGACGTGATTGCCGGAACTGAGCCGTTGGACTAGGCGCTGTGGTAGCGCTTCATTTAAATATTTAGATAAATAAGTTATTCTTTACTGTGGTACCAATCCTAGCCGTTATCGCGTGCTGAAGAAATAGCGACAGTTTCAAAAACTACATTTCATTGACTTTCTATTAGTACCAATCCGCTTCAGTTACAACGGTTAAGTCACATATTCGTACCAACATGTATTTAGCGATATTTTTCTCATATTACTAGGTTGCATCGCTTTTAACAGTGAAACGATTGACTGTGGGACTTAATTGAACTAACTTTCCACTGTGACCTGATAAATGTGATAAATGAGAAAATTGGACTCCAAGAAATAACATTCTTCTTAATTTGACTTGAATGCTGGAACTCAGCGATTACACTGGGCGCTGTGGTAGCGTTTTATTCAAAAACTTAGATAAATAAGTCATTTTTTACTGTGGGACCAATCCTAGCCGTTAGCGTGCGCCGATGAAATGGCGACAGTTACATAAACTACATTTCATTGACTCTCTAACAGTATCAGCCCGATTGAGTTTCATCGGTTGCGTCACATATTCGTACCAACATGGATTTAGCGATATTTTCCTGATATTACTAGGATGCATCGCTTTTACCAGTGAAACGATTGAGTGTGGGACGTAATTGAACTGATTTTGGACTTTGACTTTATCAATGAGATAAATGACACAATTGGAATCTAAAAAATAACATTCTTCTTAACTTGACATGATTGCTGTATCTCAGCGATTACACTGGGCGCTGTGGTAGCGTTTCATTTAAAACTTGGATAAATAAGTCATTTTTTACTGTGGCACCAATCCTAGCCTTTAGCGCGCGTGAAGAAATAGAGACAGTTTCACAAACTACTTTCATTGACTTTCTACCGGTATCAGTCCGTTTGAGTTTCAACGGTTGCGCCACATATTCGTACCAACATGTATTTAGCGATATTCTTCTGATATTACTAGGTTGCATCCCTTTTACCAGTGAAACGATTGACTGTGGGACTTAATTGAACTGATTTTGGACTTTGACTTTATAAATGATACAAATGGCACAATTGGACTCTAAAAAATAACATTCTTCTTAATTTGACATGATTGCTGTATCTCAGCGATTACACTGGGCGCTGTGGTAGCGTTTCATTTGAAAATTCAGATAAATAAGTCATTTTTTACTGTGGGACCAATCCTAGCTGTTAGCGCGCTCCGAGGAAATAGAGACAGTTACATAAACTACATTTCATTGTCTTTCTAATGGCATCAGTCCGTTTGAGTTTCAACGGTTGCGTCACATATTCGTACCAACATGTATTTAGCGATATTTTTCTGGTAATACTAGGTTGCATCGCTTTTACCAGTGAAACGATTCACTGTGGCACTTAATTGAAGTGATTCTGGACTTTGAGCTTTTGAATGCGACGATTGAGGCAATTGCACTACAAGACATAACATTCTTCTTAAGTTGACTTGAATGCTGGAACTCAGCGATTACACTGGGCGCTGTGGTAGCGTTTTATTCAAAAACTTAGATAAATAAGTCATTTTTTACTGTGGGACCAATCCTAGCCGTTACCGCCCGCCAAGGAAATGGAGACAGTTACATAAACTACATTTCATTGACTCTCTAACAGTATCAGCCCGTTTGAGTTTCAACGGTTGCGTCACATATTCGTACCAACATGGATTTAGCGATATTTTCCTGATATTACTAGGATGCATCGCTTTTACCAGTGAAACGATTGAGTGTGGGACGTAATTGAACTGATCTTGGACTTTGACTTTATCAATGAGATAAATGACACAATTGGAATCTAAAAAATAACATTCTTCTTAACTTGACATGATTGCTGTATCTCAGCGATTACACTGGGCGCTGTGGTAGCGTTTCATTTAAAACTTGGATAAATAAGTCATTTTTTACTGTGGCACCAATCCTAGCCTTTAGCGCGCGTGAAGAAATAGAGACAGTTTCACAAACTACTTTCACTGACTTTCTAACGGTATCAGTCCGTTTGAGTTTCAACGGTTGCTTCACATGTTCGTACCAACATGTATTTAGCGATATTCTTCTGATATTACTAGGTTGCATCCCTTTTACCAGTGAAACGATTGACTGTGGGACTTAATTGAACTTAATTTGGACTTTGACTTTATAAATGATACAAATGGCACAATTGGACTCTAAAAAATAACATTCTTCTTAATTTGACATGATTGCTGTATCTCAGCGATTACACTGGGCGCTGTGGTAGCGTTTCATTTGAAAATTTAGATAAATAAGTCATTTTTTACTGTGGGACCAATCCTAGCTGTTAGCGCGCTCCGAGGAAATAGAGACAGTTACATAAACTACATTTCATTGTCTTTCTAATGGCATCAGTCCGTTTGAGTTTCAACGGTTGCGTCACATATTCGTACCAACATGTATTTAGCGATATTCTTCTGATATTACTAGGTTGCATCTCTTTTACCAGTGAAACGATTGACTGGGGAACTTAATTGAACTGATTTTGGACTTTCACTTTATAAATGAGACAAATGGCACAATTGGACTCTAAAAAATAACATTCTTCTTAATTTGACAAGATTGCTGTATCTCAGCGATTACACTGGGCGCTGTGGTAGCATTTCATTTGAAAATTTAGATAAATAAGTCATTCTTTACTGTGGGACCAATCCTAGCCGTTATCGAACGCTGAAGAAATAGCGACAGTTTCAAAAACTACATCTCATTGACTTTCTAACGCTGTTTGTCCGTTTGAGTTACAACAGTTGGGTCACCTACTCGTACCAACATGTACTTAGCGATATTTTTCTGATATTACTAGGTTGCATCGCCTTTAACAATGAAACGATTGACTGTGGGACTTAATTTAACTAACTTTGGACTGTGACCTAATAAATGTGATAAATGAGACAATCGGACACCAAGAAAAAACATTCTTCTTAATTTGACATGATTGCCGGAACTCAGCGCTTACACTGGGCACTCAAAAAGTACATCTCATTGACTTTCTAAGGGTGTCAGTCCGTTTGAGTTACAACGGTTGGGTCACATTTTCGTACCAACATGTACTTAGCGATATTTTTCTGATATTATTAGGTTGCATCGCTTTCAACAATGAAACGATTGACTGTGGGACTAAATTGAACTGATTTTGGATTGTGACCTTATAAATGTTATAAATGAGGCAATTGGACTCCAAGAAGTAACATTCGCTCTAATTTGACATGATTGCCGTAACTCAGCGATTACACTGGGCGCTGTGGTAGCGTTCATTTAAGAATTTAGATAAATAAGTCATTCTTTACTGTGGGACCAAGCCTGGCCGTTATTGCGCGCTGAAGAAATGGAGACAGTTTCAAAAACTACATTTCATTGACTTTCTAACGTTATCAATCCGCTTCAGTTACCACGATTGCGTCACATGCTCGTACCAACATGTATTTAGCGATATTTTTCTCATAATACTAGGTTGCATCGCTTTTAACAGTGAAACAATTGACTGTGGGACTAAATTGATCTGACTTTGGACTGGGACCTTTTAAATGTTATAAGTGAGACAATTCGACTCCAAAAAGAAACATTCTTTCTAATTTGACATGATTGCCGGAACTCAGCGATTACACTGGGCGCTGTGATAGCGCTTCATTTAAAAATTTAGATAAATAAGTCATTCTTTACTGTGGGACAATTCCTAGCCGTTATCGCTCGCTGAAGAAATAGAGACAGTTTCAAATATTACATTTCGTTGACTTTCTAACGGTGTCAGTCCGTTTGAGTTTCAACGGTTGAGTCACATATTCGTACCAACATATATTTCGTGATATTTTTCCTGTATTGCTAGGTTGTATGGGTTTTAACAGTGAAACGATTGACTGTGGGACTTAATTGAACTAACTTTGGACTGTGACCTGATAAATGTGATAAATCAGACAATTGGATTCCAAGAAATAATATTCTTCTTAATTTGACGTGATTGCCGGAACTGAGCCGTTGGACTAGGCGCTGTGGTAGCGCTTCATTTAAATATTTAGATAAATAAGTTATTCTTTACTGTGGTACCAATCCTAGCCGTTATCGCGTGCTGAAGAAATAGCGACAGTTTCAAAAACTACATTTCATTGACTTTCTATTAGTACCAATCCGCTTCAGTTACAACGGTTAAGTCACATATTCGTACCAACATGTATTTACCGATATTTTTCTCATATTACTAGGTTGCATCGCTTTTAACAGTGAAACGATTGACTGTGGGACTTAATTGAACTAACTTTCCACTGTGACCTGATAAATGTGATAAATGAGAAAATTGGACTCCAAGAAATAACATTCTTCTTAATTTGACATGATTGCCGGAACTCAGCGATTACACTGGGCACTGTGGTAGCGCTTCATTTAAAAATTTAGATTAATAAGTAATTTTTTACGTGGGACCAATCCTAGCCGCTATCGCGCGCTGAAGAAATAGCGACAGTTTCAAATACTACATTTCATTGACTTTCTAACGGTATCAATCCGGTTTAGTTACAACGGTTGGGTCACATATTCGTTCCAACATGTATTTAGCCTTATTTTTCTCATATTACTAGGTTGCATCGCTTTAAACAGTGAAACGATTGACTGTGGGACTAAATTGAACTGATTTTGGACTGTGACCTTATAAATGTTATAAGTGAGACAAGTGGACACCAAGAAATAACATTCTTTTTAATTTGACCTGATTGCCGGAACTCAGCGATTACACTGGGCGCTGTGATAGCGCTTCATTTAAAAATTTAGATAAATAAGTCATTCTTTACTGTGGGACAATTCCTAGCCGTTATCGCTCGCTGAAGAAATAGAGACAGTTTCAAATATTACATTTCGTTGACTTTCTAACGGTGTCAGTCCGTTTGAGTTTCAACGGTTGAGTCACATATTCGTACCAACATATATTTCGTGATATTTTTCCTGTATTGCTAGGTTGTATGGGTTTTAACAGTGAAACGATTGACTGTGGGACTTAATTGAACTAACTTTGGACTGTGACCTGATAAATGTGATAAATCAGACAATTGGATTCCAAGAAATAATATTCTTCTTAATTTGACGTGATTGCCGGAACTGAGCCGTTGGACTAGGCGCTGTGGTAGCGCTTCATTTAAATATTTAGATAAATAAGTTATTCTTTACTGTGGTACCAATCCTAGCCGTTATCGCGTGCTGAAGAAATAGCGACAGTTTCAAAAACTACATTTCATTGACTTTCTATTAGTACCAATCCGCTTCAGTTACAACGGTTAAGTCACATATTCGTACCAACATGTATTTAGCGATATTTTTCTCATATTACTAGGTTGCATCGCTTTTAACAGTGAAACGATTGACTGTGGGACTTAATTGAACTAACTTTCCACTGTGACCTGATAAATGTGATAAATGAGAAAATTGGACTCCAAGAAATAACATTCTTCTTAATTTGACATGATTGCCGGAACTCAGCGATTACACTGGGCACTGTGGTAGCGCTTCATTTAAAAATTTAGATTAATAAGTAATTTTTTACGTGGGACCAATCCTAGCCGCTATCGCGCGCTGAAGAAATAGCGACAGTTTCAAATACTACATTTCATTGACTTTCTAACGGTATCAATCCGGTTTAGTTACAACGGTTGGGTCACATATTCGTTCCAACATGTATTTAGCCTTATTTTTCTCATATTACTAGGTTGCATCGCTTTAAACAGTGAAACGATTGACTGTGGGACTAAATTGAACTGATTTTGGACTGTGACCTTATAAATGTTATAAGTGAGACAAGTGGACACCAAGAAATAACATTCTTTTTAATTTGACCTGATTGCTGGAACTCAGCGATTACACTGGGCGCTGTGGTAGCGCTTCATTTAAGAATTTAGATAAATAAGTCATTCTTTACTGTGGGACCAATCCTAGCCGTTATCGCGCGCTGAAGAAATAGCGACAGTTTCAAAAACTACATTTCATTGACTTTCTAACTGTGTCAGTCAGTTTCAACTTCAACAGTTGGGTCATCTATTCGTACCAACATGTACTTAGCGATATTTTTCTGATATTACTAGGTTGCATCGCTTTTAACAGTGAAACGATTGACTGTGGGACTAAATTGAACTGATTTTGGACTGTGACCTTATAAATGTTATAAGTGAGACAAGTGGACACCAAGAAATAACATTCTTTTTAATTTGACCTGATTGCCGGAACTCAGCGATTACACTGGGCGCTGTGATAGCGCTTCATTTAAGAATTTAGATAAATAAGTCATTCTCTACTGTGGTACCAATCCTAGCCGTTAGCGCGCGCTGAAGAAATAGAGACAGTTTCAAATATTACATTTCGTTGACTTTCTAACGGTGTCAGTCCGTTTGAGTTTCAACGGTTGGGTCACATATTCGTACCAACATGTATTTAGCGATATTTATCTGATATTACTAGGTTGCATCGCTTTTAACAGTGAAACGATTGACTGTGGGACTTAATTGAACTAACTTTCGACTGTGACCTGATAAATGTGATAAATGAGAAAATTGGACTCCAAGAAATAACATTCTTCTTAATTTGACATGATTGCCGAAACTCACCGATTACACTCGGCGCTGTGGTAGCGCTTCAATTAAAAATTAAGAGAAAAAAAGTAATTTTTTACTGTGTGACCAATCCTAGTCGTTAGCGCGCGCTGAGGAAATAGAGACAGTTTTAAATATTACATTTCGTTGACTTTCTAACGGTGTCAGTCTGTTTGAGTTTCAACGGTTGGGTCACATATTCGTACCAACATGTATTTAGCGATATTTATCTGATATTACTAGGTTGCATCGGTTTTAACAGTGAAACGATTGACTGTGGGACTTAATTGAACTAACTTTCGACTGTGACCTGATAAATGTGATAAATGAGAAAATTGGACTCCAAGAAGTAACATTCTTCTTAATTTGACATGATTGTTGGAATTCACCGATTACACTGGGCGCTGTGGTAGCGCTTCAATTAAAAATTAAGATAAAAAAGTAATTTTTTACTGTGGGACCAATCCTAGCCGTTAGCCGGCGCTGAAGAAATATAGACAGTTTCAAATATTACATTTCGTTGACTTTCTAACGGTGTCAGTCCGTTTGAGTTTTAACTGTTAGGTCACATATCCGCACCAACATGTATTTAGCGATATTTATCTGATATTACTAGGTTGCATCGCTTTTAACAGTGAAACGATTGACTGTGGGATTAATTGAACTAACTTTCGACTGTTACCTGATAAATGTGATAAATGAGAAAATTGGACTCCAAGAAATAACATTCTTCTTAATTTGACATGATTGCCGGAACTCAGCGATTACACTGGGCACTGTGGTAGCGCTTCATTTAAAAATTTAGATTAATAAGTAATTTTTTACTGTGGGACCAATCCTAGCCGCTATCGCGCGCTGAAGAAATAGCGACAGTTTCAAAAACTACATTTCATTGACTCTCTAACGGTATCAATCCGGTTTAGTTACAACGGTTGGGTCACATATTCGTTCCAGCATGTATTTAGCCTTATTTTTCTCATATTACTAGGTTGCATCGCTTTTAACAGTGAAACGATTGACTGTGGGACTAAATTGAACTGATTTTGGACTGTGACCTTATAAATGTGATAAGTGAGACAAGTGGACACCAAGAAATAACATTCTTTTTAATTTGACCTGATTGCCGGAACTCAGCGATTACACTGGGCGCTGTGGTAGCGCTTCATTTAAGAATTTAGATAAATAAGTCATTCTTTACTGTGGTACCAATCCTAGCCGTTATCGCGCGCTGAAGAAATAGCGACAGTTTCAAAAACTACATTTCATTGACTTTCTAAATGTGTCAGTCCGTTTGAGTTTCAACAGTTGGGTCACCTATTCGTACCAACATGTACTTAGCGATATTTTCCTGATATTACTAGGTTGCATCGCTTTTAACAATGAAACGATTGACTGTGGGACTTAATTGAACTGATTATGGACTGTGACCTTATAAATGTTATAAGTGAGACAAGTGGACTCCATGAAATAACATTCTTTTTAACTTGACCTGATTGCCGAAACTCAGCGATTACACTGGGCGCTGTGATGGCGCTTCATTTAAGAATTTAGATAAATAAGTCATTCTTTACTGTGGTACCAATCCTAGCCGTTAGCGCGCGCTGAAGAAATAGAGACAGTTTCAAATATTACATTTCGTTGACTTTCTAACGGTGTCAGTCCGTTTGAGTTTCAACGGTTGGGTCACATATTCGTACCAACATGTATTTAGCGATATTTATCTCATATTACTAGGTTGTATGGCTTTTAACAGTTAAACGATTGACTGTGGGACTTAATTGAACTGATTATGGACTGTGACCTTATAAATATAAAAGTGAGACAATTGGACTCCAAGAAATAACATTCTTCTTAATTTGACATGATTGCCGAAACTCACCGATTACACTGGGCGCTGTGGTAGCGCTTCAATTAAAAATTAAGAGAAAAAAAGTAATTTTTTACTGTGTGACCAATCCTAGCCGTTAGCGCGCGCTGAAGAAATAGAGACAGTTTTAAATATTACATTTCGTTGACTTTCTAACGGTGTCAGTCTGTTTGAGTTTTAACGGTTGGGTCACATATTCGTACCAACATGTATTTAGCGATATTTATCTGATATTACTAGGTTGCATCGGTTTTACAAGTGAAACGATTGACTGTGGGACTTAATGAACTAACTTTCGACTGTGACCTGATAAATGTGATAAATGAGAAAATTGGACTCCAAGAAGTAACATTCTTCTTAATTTGACATGATTGTTGGAATTCACCGATTACACTGGGCGCTGTGGTAGCGCTTCAATTAAAAATTAAGATAAAAAAGTAATTTTTTACTGTGGGACCAATCCTAGCCGTTAGCCGGCGCTGAAGAAATAGAGACAGTTTCAAATGTTACATTTCGTTGACTTTCTAACGGTGTCAGTCCTTTTGAGTTTTAACGGTTAGGTCACATATCCGCACTAACATGTATTTAGCGATATTTATCTGATATTACTAGGTTGCATCGCTTTTAACAGTGAAACGATTGACTGTGGGATTAATTGAACTAACTTTCGACTGTGACCTGATAAATGTGATAAATGAGAAAATTGGACTCCAAGAAATAACATTCTTCTTAATTTGACATGATTGCCGGAACTCAGCGATTACACTGGGCACTGTGGTAGCGCTTCATTTAAAAATTTAGATTAATAAGTAATTTTTTACTGTGGGACCAATCCTAGCCGCTATCGCGCGCTGAAGAAATAGCGACAGTTTCAAAAACTACATTGCATTGACTTTCTAACGGTATCAATCCGGTTTAGTTACAACGGTTGGGTCACATATTCGTTCCAACATGTATTTAGCCTTATTTTTCTCATATTACTAGGTTGCATCGCTTTTAACAATGAAACGATTGACTGTGGGACTTAATTGAACTAACTTTGGACTGTGACCTGATAAATGTGATAAATGAGACAATTGGACTCCAAGAATTAATATTCTTCTTAATTTGACGTGATTGCCGGAACTCAGCGATTAGACTGGGCGCTGTGGTAGCGCTTCATTTAAAAATTTAGATAAATAAGTCATTCTTTACTGTAGGACCAATCCTGGCCGTTATTGCGCGCTGAAGAAATAGCCACAGTTTCAAAAACTACATTTCATTGACTTTCTAACGCTATCAATCCGCTTCAGTTACAACGATTGCGTCACGTACTCGTACCAACATGTATTTAGCGATATTTTTCTCATATTACTAGGTTGCATCGCTTTTAACAATGAAACGATTGACTGTGGGACTTAATTGAATTAACTTTGGACTGTGACCTGATAAATGTGATAAATGAGACAATTGGACTCCAAGAAATAATATTTTTCTTAATTTGACGTGATTGCCCGAACTGAAGGATTAGACTAGGAGCTGTGGTAGTGCTTCATTTAAAAATTTAGATAAAAAAGTCATTCTTTATTGTGGGACCAATCCTAGCCGTTATCGCGTGCCGAAGAAATAGCGACAGTTTCAAAAACTACATTTCAATGATTTTCTAACAGTACGAATCCGCTTCAGTTACAACGGTTGAGTCACATATTCGTATCAACATGTATTTAGCGATATTTTTTTCATATTACTAACTAGGTTGCATCGCTTTTAACAGTGAAACGATTGACTGTGGGACTTAATTGAACTGATTATGGACTGTGACCTTATAAATATGAAAGTGAGACAATTGGACTCCAAGAAATAACATTCTTCTTAATTTGACATGATTGCCGAAACTCACCGATTACACTGGGCACTGTGGTAGCGCTTCATTTAAAAATTTAGATTAATAAGTAATTTTTTACTGTGGGACCAATCCTAGCCGCTATCGCGCGCTGAAGAAATAGCGACAGTTTCAAATACTACATTTCATTGACTTTCTAACGGTATCAATCCGGTTTAGTTACAACGGTTGGGTCACATATTCGTTCCAACATGTATTTAGCCTTATTTTTCTCATATTACTAGGTTGCATCGCTTTTAACAGTGAAACGATTGACTGTGGGATTAAATTGAACTGATTTTGGACTGTGACCTTATAAATGTTATAAGTGAGACAAGTGGACACCAAGAAATAACATTCTTTTTAATTTGACCTGATTGCCGGAACTCAGCGATTACACTGGGCGCTGTGGTAGCGCTTCATTTAAGAATTTAGATAAATAAGTCATTCTTTACTGTGGGACCAATCCTAGCCGTTATCGCGCGCTGAAGAAATAGCGACAGTTTCAAAAACTACATTTTATTGACTTTCTAACTATGTCAGTCCGTTTGAGTTTCAACAGTTGGGTTACCTATTCGTACCAACATGTACTTAGCGATATTTTTCTGATATTACTAGGTTGCATCGCTTTTAACAGTGAAACGATTGACTGTGGGACTAAATTGAACTGATTTTGGACTGTGACCTTATAAATGTTATAAGTGAGACAAGTGGACTCCATGAAATAACATTCTTTTTAACTTGACCTGATTGCCGAAACTCAGCGATTACACTGGGCGCTGTGATGGCGCTTCATTTAAGAATTTAGATAAATAAGTCATTCTTTACTGTGGTACCAATCCTAGCCGTTAGGGCGCGCTGAAGAAATAGAGACAGTTTCAAATATTACATTTCGTTGACTTTCTAACGGTGTCAGTCCGTTTGAGTTTCAACGGTTGAGTCACATATTCGTACCAACATATATTTCGTGATATTTTTCCTGTATTGCTAGGTTGTATGGGTTTAACAATGAAACGATTGACTGTGGGACTTAATTGAACTAACTTTGGACTGTGACCTGATAAATGTGATAAATCAGACAATTGGACTCCAAGAAATAATATTCTTCTTAATTTGACGTGATTGCCGGAACTGAGCGATTGGACTAGGCGCTGTGGTAGCGCTTCATTTAAATATTTAGATAAATAAGTTATTCTTTACTGTGGTACCAATCCTAGCCGTTATCGCGTGCTGAAGAAATAGCGACAGTTTCAATAACTACATTTCATTGACTTTCTATTAGTACCAATCCGCTTCAGTTACAACGGTTAAGTCACATATTCGTACCAACATGTATTTAGCGATATTTTTCTCATATTACTAGGTTGCATCGCTTTTAACAGTGAAACGATTGACTGTGGGACTAAATTGAACTGATTTTGCACTGTGACCTTATAAATGTTATAAGTGAGACAAGCGGACTCCAAGAAATAACATTCCTTTTAACTTGACCTGATTGCCGGAACTCAGCGATTACACTGGGCGCTGTGATAGCGCTTCATTTAAGAATTTAGATAATTAAGTCATTCTTTACTGTGGTACCAATCCTAGCCGTTATTGCGCGCTGAAGAAATAGCCACAGTTTCAAAAACTACATTTCATTGACTTTCTAACGCTATCAATCCACTTCAGTTACAACGATTGCGTCACGTACTCGTACCAACATGTATTTAGCGATATTTTTCTCATATTACTAGGTTGCATCGCTTTTAACAATGAAACGATTGACTGTGGGACTTAATTGAATTAACTTTGGACTGTGACCTGATAAATGTGATAAATGAGACAATTGGACTCCAAGAAATAATATTTTTCTTAATTTGACGTGATTGCCCGAACTGAGCGCTTAGACTAGGCGCTGTGGTAGCGCTTCATTTAAAAATTTAGATAAAAAAGTCATTCTTTATTGTGGGACCAATCCTAGCCGTTATCGCGTGCCGAAGAAATAGCGACAGTTTCAAAAACTACATTTCAATGATTTTCTAACAGTACGAATCCGCTTCAGTTACAACGGTTGAGTCACATATTCGTATCAACATGTATTTAGCGATATTTTTTTCATATTACTAACTAGGTTGCATCGCTTTTAACAGTGAAACGATTGACTGTGGGACTAAATTGAACTGATGTTGGACTGTGACCTTATAAATGTTATAAGTGAGACAAGTGGACTCCATGAAATAACATTCTTTTTAACTTGACCTGATTGCCGAAAATCAGCAATTACACTGGGCGCTGTAATAGCGCTTCATTTAAGAATTTAGATAAATAAGTCATTCTTTACTGTGGTACCAATCCTAGCCGTTAGTGCAGGCTGAAGAAATAGAGACAGTTTCAAATATTACATTTCTTTGACTTTCTAACGGTGTCAGTCCGTTTGAGTTTCAACGGTTGGGTCACATATTCGTACCAACATGTATTTAGCGATATTTATCTGATATTACTAGGTTGCATCGCTTTTAACAGTGAAACGATTGACTGTGGGACTTAATTGAACTAACTTTGGACTGTGACCTGATAAATGTGATAAATGAGACAATTGGACTCCAAGAAATAATATTCTTCTTAATTTGACGTGATTGCCGGAACTCAGCGATTAGACTGGGTGCTGTGGTAGCGCTTCATTAAAAAATTTAGATAAATAAGTCATTCTTTACTGTGGGACCAATCCTGGCCTTTATTGCGCGCTGAAGAAATAGCCACAGTTTCAAAGACTACATTTCATTGACTTTCTAACGCTATCAATCCGCTTCAGTTACAACGATTGCGTCACGTACTCGTACCAACATGTATTTAGCGATATTTTTCTCATATTACTAGGTTGCATCGCTTTTAACAATGAAACGATTGACTGTGGGACTTAATTGAATTAACTTTGGACTGTGACCTGATAAATGTGATAAATGAGACAATTGGACTCCAAGAAATAATATTTTTCTTAATTTGACGTGATTGCCCGAACTGAGCGCTTAGATTAGGCGCTGTGGTAGCGCTTCATTTAAAAATTTAGATAAAAAAGTCATTCTTTATTGTGGGACCAATCCTAGCCGTTATCGCGTGCCGAAGAAATAGCGACAGTTTCAAAAACTACATTTCAATGATTTTCTAACAGTACGAATCCGCTTCAGTTACAACGGTTGAGTCACATATTCGTATCAACATGTATTTAGCGATATTTTTTTCATATTACTAACTAGGTTGCATCGCTTTTAACAGTGAAACGATTGACTGTGGGACTAAATTGAACTGATGTTGGACTGTGACCTTATAAATGTTATAAGTGAGACAAGTGGACTCCATGAAATAACATTCTTTTTAACTTGACGTGATTGCCGAAACTCAGCGATTACACTGGGCGCTGTGATGGCGCTTCATTTAAGAATTTAGATAAATAAGTCATTCTTTACTGTGGTACCAATTCTAGCCGTTAGCGTGCGCTGAAGAAATAGAGACAGTTTCAAATATTACATTTCGTTGACTTTCTAACGGTGTCAGTCCGTTTGAGTTTCGACGGTTGAGTCACATATTCGTACCAACATATATTTCGTGATATTTTTCCTGTATTGCTAGGTTGTATGGGTTTTAACAATGAAACGATTGACTGTGGGACTTAATTGAACTAACTTTGGACTGTGACCTGATAAATGTGATAAATCAGACAATTGGACTCCAAGAAATAATATTCTTCTTAATTTGACGTGATTGCCGGAACTGAGCGATTGGACTAGGCGCTGTGGTAGCGCTTCATTTAAATATTTAGATAAATAAGTTATTCTTTACTGTGGTACCAATCCTAGCCCTTATCGCGTGCTGAAGAAATAGCGACAGTTTCAAAAACTACATTTCATTGACTTTCTATTAGTACCAATCCGCTTCAGTTACAACGGTTAAGTCACATATTCGTACCAACATGTATTTAGCGATATTTTTCTCATATTACTAGGTTGCATCGCTTTTAACAGTGAAACGATTGACTGTGGGACTAAATTGAACTGATTTTGCACTGTGACCTTATAAATGTTATAAGTGAGACAAGCGGACTCCAAGAAATAACATTCCTTTTAACTTGACCTGATTGCCGGAACTCAGCGATTACACTGGGCGCTGTGATAGCGCTTCATTTAAGAATTTAGATAATTAAGTCATTCTTTACTGTGGTACCAATCCTAGCCGTTATCGCGCGCTGAAGAAATAGCGGCAGTTTTAAAAACTACATTTTATTGACTTTCTAACAGTATCAATCCGTTTGAGTTACAACGGTTGAGTAACATATTCGTACCAACATATATTTCTTGATATTTTTCCTGTATTAATAGGTTGTATGGCTTTTAACAGTGAAACGATTGACTGTGGGACTTAATTGAACTGATTATGGACTGTGACCTTATAAATATGAAAGTGAGACAATTGGACTCCAAGAAATAACATTCTTCTTAATTTGACTTGATTGCCGAAACTCACCGATTACACTGGGCACTGTGGTAGCGCTTCATTTAAAAATTTAGATTAATAAGTAATTTTTTACTGTGGGACCAATCCTAGCCGCTATCGCGCGCTGAAGAAATAGCGACAGTTTCAAATACTACATTTCATTGACTTTCTAACGGTATCAATCCGGTTTAGTTACAACGGTTGGGTCACATATTCGTTCCAACATGTATTTAGCCTTATTTTTCTCATATTACTAGGTTGCATCGCTTTTAACAGTGAAACGATTGACTGTGGGACTTAATTGAACTAACTTTGGACTGTGACCTGATAAATGTGATAAATGAGACAATTGGACTCCAAGAAATAATATTCTTCTTAATTTGACGTGATTGCCGGAACTCAGCGATTAGACTGGGTGCTGTGGTAGCGCTTCATTTAAAAATTTAGATAAATAAGTCATTCTTTACTGTGGGACCAATCCTGGCCGTTATTGCGCGCTGAAGAAATAGCCACAGTTTCAAAAACTACATTTCATTGACTTTCTAACGCCATCAATCCGCTTCAGTTACAACGATTGCGTCACGTACTCGTACCAACATGTATTTAGCGATATTTTTCTCATATTACTAGGTTGCATCGCTTTTAACAATGAAACGATTGACTGTGGGACTTAATTGAATTAACTTTGGACTGTGACCTTATAAATATGAAAGTGAGACAATTGGACTCCAAGAAATAACATTCTTCTTAATTTGACTTGATTGCCGAAACTCACCGATTACACTGGGCACTGTGGTAGCGCTTCATTTAAAAATTTAGATTAATAAGTAATTTTTTACTGTGGGACCAATCCTAGCCGCTATCGCGCGCTGAAGAAATAGCGACAGTTTCAAATACTACATTTCATTGACTTTCTAACGGTATCAATCCGGTTTAGTTACAACGGTTGGGTCACATATTCGTTCCAACATGTATTTAGCCTTATTTTTCTCATATTACTAGGTTGCATCGCTTTTAACAGTGAAACGATTGACTGTGGGACTTAATTGAACTAACTTTGGACTGTGACCTGATAAATGTGATAAATGAGACAATTGGACTCCAAGAAATAATATTCTTCTTAATTTGACGTGATTGCCGGAACTCAGCGATTAGACTGGGTGCTGTGGTAGCGCTTCATTTAAAAATTTAGATAAATAAGTCATTCTTTACTGTGGGACCAATCCTGGCCGTTATTGCGCGCTGAAGAAATAGCCACAGTTTCAAAAACTACATTTCATTGACTTTCTAACGCTATCAATCCGCTTCAGTTACAACGATTGCGTCACGTACTCGTACCAACATGTATTTAGCGATATTTTTCTCATATTACTAAGTTGCATCGCTTTTAACAATGAAACGATTGACTGTGGGACTTAATTGAATTAACTTTGGACTGTGACCTGATAAATGTGATAAATGAGACAATTGGACTCCAAGAAATAATATTTTTCTTAATTTGACGTGATTGCCCGAACTGAGCGCTAGACTAGGCGCTGTGGTAGCGCTTCATTTAAAAATTTAGATAAAAAAGTCATTCTTTATTGTGGGACCAATCCTAGCCGTTATCGCGTGCCGAAGAAATAGCGACAGTTTCAAAAACTACATTTCAATGATTTTCTAACAGTACGAATCCGCTTCAGTTACAACGGTTGAGTCACATATTCGTATCAACATGTATTTAGCGATATTTTTTTCATATTACTAACTAGGTTGCATCGCTTTTAACAGTGAAACGATTGACTGTGGGACTAAATTGAACTGATGTTGGACTGTGACCTTATAAATGTTATAAGTGAGACAAGTGGACTCCATGAAATAACATTCTTTTTAACTTGACCTGATTGCCGAAACTCAGCGATTACACTGGGCGCTGTGATGGCGCTTCATTTAAGAATTTAGATAAATAAGTCATTCTTTACTGTGGTACCAATCCTAGCCGTTAGCGCGCGCTGAAGAAATAGAGACAGTTTCAAATATTACATTTCGTTGACTTTCTAACGGTGTCAGTCCGTTTGAGTTTCAACGGTTGAGTCACATATTCGTACCAACATATATTTCGTGATATTTTTCCTGTATTGCTAGGTTGTATGGGTTTTAACAATGAAATGATTGACTGTGGGACTTAATTGAACTAACTTTGGACTGTGACCTGATAAATGTGATAAATCAGACAATTGGACTCCAAGAAATAATATTCTTCTTAATTTGACGTGATTGCCGGAACTGAGCGATTGGATTAGGCGCTGTGGTAGCGCTTCATTTAAATATTTAGATAAATAAGTTATTCTTTACTGTGGTACCAATCCTAGCCGTTATCGCTTGCTGAAGAAATAGTGACAGTTTCAAAAACTACATTTCATTGACTTTCTATTAGTACCAATCCGCTTCAGTTACAACGGTTAAGTCACATATTCGTACCAACATGTATTTTGCGATATTTTTCTCATATTACTAGGTTGCATCGCTTTTAACAGTGAAACGATTGACTGTGGGACTAAATTGAACTGATTTTGCACTGTGACCTTATAAATGTTATAAGTGAGACAAGCGGACTCCAAGAAATAACATTCCTTTTAACTTGACCTGATTGCCGGAACTCAGCGATTACACTGGGCGCTGTGATAGCGCTTCATTTAAGAATTTAGATAATTAAGTCATTCTTTACTGTGGTACCAAACCTAGCCGTTATCGCGCGCTGAAGAAATAGCGGCAGTTTTAAAAACTACATTTCATTGACTTTCTAACAGTATCAATCCGTTTGAGTTACAACGGTTGAGTAACATATTCGTACCAACATATATTTCTTGATATTTTTCCTGTATTAATAGGTTGTATGGCTTTTAACAGTGAAACGATTGACTGTGGGACTTAATTGAACTGATTATGGACTGTGACCTTATAAATATGAAAGTGAGACAATTGGACTCCAAGAAATAACATTCTTCTTAATTTGACATGATTGCCGAAACTCACCGATTACACTGGGCACTGTGGTAGCGCTTCATTTAAAAATTTAGATTAATAAGTAATTTTTTACTGTGGGACCAATCCTAGCCGCTATCGCGCGCTGAAGAAATAGCGACAGTTTCAAATACTACATTTCATTGACTTTCTAACGGTATCAATCCGGTTTAGTTACAACGGTTGGGTCACATATTCGTTCCAACATGTATTTAGCCTTATTTTTCTCATATTACTAGGTTGCATCGCTTTTAACAGTGAAACGATTGACTGTGGGACTAAATTGAACTGATTTTGGACTGTGACCTTATAAATGTTATAAGTGAGACAAGCGGACTCCAAGAAATAACATTCCTTTTAACTTGACCTGATTGCCGGAACTCAGCGATTACACTGGGCGCTGTGATAGCGCTTCATTTAAGAATTTAGATAATTAAGTCATTCTTTACTGTGGTACCAAACCTAGCCGTTATCGCGCGCTGAAGAAATAGCGGCAGTTTTAAAAACTACATTTCATTGACTTTCTAACAGTATCAATCCGTTTGAGTTACAACGGTTGAGTAACATATTCGTACCAACATATATTTCTTGATATTTTTCCTGTATTAATAGGTTGTATGGCTTTTAACAGTGAAACGATTGACTGTGGGACTTAATTGAACTGATTATGGACTGTGACCTTATAAATATGAAAGTGAGACAATTGGACTCCAAGAAATAACATTCTTCTTAATTTGACATGATTGCCGAAACTCACCGATTACACTGGGCACTGTGGTAGCGCTTCATTTAAAATTTTAGATTAATAAGTAATTTTTTACTGTGGGACCAATCCTAGCCGCTATCGCGCGCTGAAGAAATAGCGACAGTTTCAAATACTACATTTCATTGACTTTCTAACGGTATCAATCCGGTTTAGTTACAACGGTTGGGTCACATATTCGTTCCAACATGTATTTAGCCTTATTTTTCTCATATTACTAGGTTGCATCGCTTTTAACAGTGAAACGATTGACTGTGGGACTAAATTGAACTGATTTTGGACTGTGACCTTATAAATGTTATAAGTGAGACAAGTGGACACCAAGAAATAACATTCTTTTTAATTTGACCTGATTGCCGGAACTCAGCGATTACACTGGGCGCTGTGGTAGCGCTTCATTTAAGAATTTAGATAAATAAGTCATTCTTTACTGTGGTACCAATCCTAGCCGTTAGTGCGCGCTGAAGAAATAGAGACAGTTTCAAATATTACATTTCTTTGACTTTCTAACGGTGTCAGTCCGTTTGAGTTTCAACGGTTGGGTCACATATTCGTACCAACATGTATTTAGCGATATTTATCTGATATTACTAGGTTGCATCGCTTTTAACAGTGAAACGATTGACTGTGGGACTTAATTGAACTAACTTTCGACTGTGACCTGATAAATGTGATAAATGAGAAAATTGGACTCCAAGAAATAACATTCTTCTTAATTTGACATGATTGTTGGAATTCACCGTTTACACTGGACGCTGTGGTAGCGCTTCATATAAAAATTTAGATAAAAAAGTAATTTCTTACTGTGGGTCCAATTCTAGCCGTTAGCGCGCGCTGAAGAAATAGAGACAGTTTCAAATATTACATTTCGTTGACTTTCTAACGGTGTCAGTCCGTTTGAGTTTCAACGGTTGGGTCACATATTCGTACCAACATGTATTTAGCGATATTTATCTGATATTACTAGGTTGCATCGCTTTTAACAGTGAAACGATTGACTGTGGGACTTAATTGAACTAACTTTCGACTGTGACCTGATAAATGTGATAAATGAGAAAATTGGACTCCAAGAAATAACATTCTTCTTAATTTGACATGATTGCCGGAACTCAGCGATTACACTGGGCACTGTGGTAGCGCTTCATTTAAAAATTTAGATGAATAAGTAATTTTTTACTGTGGGACCAATCCTAGCCGCTATCGCGCGCTGAAGAAATAGCGACAGTTTCAAACACTACATTTCATTGAATTTCTAACGGTATCAATCCGGTTTAGTTACAACGGTTGGGTCACATATTCGTTCCAACATGTATTTAGCCTTATTTTCCTCATATTACTAGGTTGCATCGCTTTTAACAGTGAAACGATTGACTGTGGGACTTAATTGAACTGATTATGGACTGTGACCTTATAAATGTTATAAGTGAGACAAGTGGACTCCATGAAATAACATTCTTTTTAACTTGACCTGATTGCCGAAAATCAGCGATTACACTGGGCGCTGTGATAGCGCTTCATTTAAGAATTTAGATAAATAAGTCATTCTTTACTGTGGTACCAATCCTAGCCGTTAGCGCGCGCTGAAGAAATAGAGACAGTTTCAAATATTACATTTCGTTGACTTTCTAACGGTGTCAGTCCGTTTGAGTTTCAACGGTTGGGTCACATATTCGTACCAACATGTATTTAGCGATATTTATCTGATATTACTAGGTTGCATCGCTTTTAACAGTTAAACGATTGACTGTGGGACTTAATTGAACTAACTTTCGACTGTGACCTGATAAATGTGATAAATGAGAAAATTGGACTCCAAGAAATAACATTCTTCTTAATTTGACATGATTGTTGGAATTCACCGTTTACACTGGACGCTGTGGTAGCGCTTCAATTAAAAATTTAGATAAAAAAGTAATTTCTTACTGTGGGTCCAATTCTAGCCGTTAGCGCGCGCTGAAGAAATAGAGACAGTTTCAAATATTACATTTCGTTGACTTTCTAACGGTGTCAGTCCGTTTGAGTTTCAACGGTTGGGTCACATATTCGTACCAACATGTATTTAGCGATATTTATCTGATATTACTAGGTTGCATCGCTTTTAACAGTGAAACGATTGACTGTGGGACTTAATTGAACTAACTTTCGACTGTGACCTGATAAATGTGATAAATGAGAAAATTGGACTCCAAGAAATAACATTCTTCTTAATTTGACATGATTGCCGGAACTCAGCGATTACACTGGGCACTGTGGTAGCGCTTCATTTAAAAATTTAGATGAATAAGTAATTTTTTACTGTGGGACCAATCCTAGCCGCTATCGCGCGCTGAAGAAATAGCGACAGTTTCAAACACTACATTTCATTGAATTTCTAACGGTATCAATCCGGTTTAGTTACAACGGTTGGGTCACATATTCGTTCCAACATGTATTTAGCCTTATTTTCCTCATATTACTAGGTTGCATCGCTTTTAACAGTGAAACGATTGACTGTGGGACTTAATTGAACTGATTATGGACTGTGACCTTATAAATGTTATAAGTGAGACAAGTGGACTCCATGAAATAACATTCTTTTTAACTTGACCTGATTGCCGAAAATCAGCGATTACACTGGGCGCTGTGATAGCGCTTCATTTAAGAATTTAGATAAATAAGTCATTCTTTACTGTGGTACCAATCCTAGCCGTTAGCGCGCGCTGAAGAAATAGAGACAGTTTCAAATATTACATTTCGTTGACTTTCTAACGGTGTCAGTCCGTTTGAGTTTCAACGGTTGGGTCACATATTCGTACCAACATGTATTTAGCGATATTTATCTGATATTACTAGGTTGCATCGCTTTTAACAGTTAAACGATTGACTGTGGGACTTAATTGAACTAACTTTCGACTGTGACCTGATAAATGTGATAAATGAGAAAATTGGACTCCAAGAAATAACATTCTTCTTAATTTGACATGATTGTTGGAATTCACCGTTTACACTGGGCGCTGTGGTAGCGCTTGAATTAAAAATTAAGATAAAAAAGTAATTTCTTACTGTGGGACCAATTCTAGCCGTTAGCGCGCGCTGAAGAAATAGAGACAGTTTCAAATATTACATTTCGTTGAATTTCTAACGGTGTCAGTCCGTTTGAGGTTCAACGGTTGGGTCACATATTCGTACCAACATGTATTTAGCGATATTTATCTGATATTACTAGGTTGCATCGCTTTTAACAGTGAAACGATTGACTGTGGGACTTAATTGAACTAACTTTCGACTGTGACCTGATAAATGTGATAAATGAGACAATTGGACTCCAAGGAATAACATTCTTCTTAATTTGACGTGACTGCCGGAACTCAGCGATTATACTGGGCGCTGTGGTAGCGCTTCATTTAAAGATTTAGATAAATAAGTAATTATTGACTGTGGGACCAATCCTATCCTTCATCTCACGCTGAAGAAATAGCGACAGTCTCAAAAACTTAATTTCAATGACTTTCTAACGGTGTCACTCCGTTTGAGCTACAAGGGTTGGGTCACATATTCGTACCAACATGTACTTAGCGATATTTTTCTGATATTACTAGGTTGCATCGCTTTTAACAATGAAACGATTGACTGTGGGACTCAATTGAACTTACTTTGGACTGTGACCTGATAAATGTGATGAATTAGACAATTGGACTCCAAGAAAAAACGTTCTTCTTAATTTGACGTGATTGCCGGAACTCAGCGATTACACTGGGCGCTGTGGTAGCGCTTCATTTAAGAATTTAGATAAATAAGTCATTCTTTACTGTGGTACCAATCCTAGCCGTTATCGCGCGCTGAAGAAATAGCGGCAGTTTTAAAAACTACATTTCATTGATTTTCTAACAGTATCAATCCGTTTGAGTTATAACGGTTGAGTCACATATTCGTACCAACATATATTTCGTGATATTTGTCCTGTATTAATAGGTTGCATGGCTTTTAACAGTGAAACGATTGACTGTGGGACTTAATTGAACTGATTATGGACTGTGACCTTATAAATATGAAAGTAAGACAATTGGAATCCAAGAAATAACATTCTTCTTAATTTGACATGATTGCCGAAACTCAGCGATTACACTGGGCGCTGTGGTAGCGCTTCAATTAAAAATTAAGATTAAAAATAATTTTTTACTGTGGGACCAATCCTAGCAGTTTCAAATATTACATTTCGTTGACTTTCTAACGGTGTCAGTCCGTTTGAGTTTCAACGGTTGGGTCACATATTCGTACCAACATGTATTTACCGATATTTATCTGATATTACTAGGTTGCATCGCTTTTAACAGTGAAACGATTGACTGTGGGACTTAATTGAACTAACTTTGGACTATGACCTGATAAATGTGATAAATGTGACAATTGGACTCCAAGAATTAACATTCTTCTCAATTTGACGTAATTGCCGGAACTCAGAGATTAGACTGGGCGCTGTGGTAGCGCTTCATTAAAAAATTTAGATAAATAAGTCATTCTTTACTGTGGGACCAATCCTTGCCGTTATTGCGCGCTGAAGAAATAGCCACAGTTTCAAAAACTACATTTCATTGATTTTCTAACGTTATCAATCCGCTTCAGTTACAACGATTGCGTCACATACTCGTAGCAACATGTATTTAGCGATATTTTTCTGATATTACTAGGTTGCATCGCTTTTAACTATGAAATGATTGACTGTGGGACTTAATTGAACTAACTTTGGACTGTGACCTGATAAATGTGATAAATGAGACAATTGCATTCCAAGAAATAACATTCTTCTTAATTTGACGTGATTGCCGGAACTCGGTTATTACACTGGGCGCTGTGGTAGCACTTCATTTAAAAATTTAGATTAGTTAGTCATTTTTTACTGTCGGACTCATCCTAGCCGTTATCGCGCGCTGAAAAAAAAGCGACAGTTTCAAAACCTGCATTTCATTGACTTTTTAACGTTGTCAGTCCATTTGAGTTACAACAGTTGGGTCACATATTCGTACCAACATGTATTTAGCGATATTTTTTTGATATTGGTAGGTTGCATCGGTTTTAACAATGAAACGATTGACTGTGGGACTTAATGGAACTAACTTTGGACTGTGACCTGATAAATGTGATAAATGAGACAATTGGACTCCAAGAAATAATATTCTTCTTAATTTGACGTGATTGCCGGAACTGAGCAATTAAACTAGGCGCTGTGGTAGCGCTTCATTTAAAAATTTAGATAAATAAGTCATTCTTTACTGTGGGACCAATCCTAGCCGTTATCGCGTGCTGAAGAAATAGCGACAGTTTCAAAAACTACATTTCATTGATTTTCTAACAGTACCAATCCGCTTCAGTTACAACAGTTGAGTCACATATTCGTACCAACATGTATTTAGCGATATTTTTCCTGTATTACTAGGTTGTATGACTTTTAACAGTGAAACGACTGACTGTGGGACTTAATTGAACTGATTATGGACTGTGACCTTATAAATATGAAAGTGAAACAATTGGACTCCAAGAAATAACATTCTTCTTAATTTGACATGATTGCCGAAACTCAGCGATAACACTGGGCGCTGTGGTAACGCTTCAATTAAAAATTAAGATAAAAAAGTAATATTTTATTGTGCGACCAATCCTAGCCGTTATTGCGCGCTGAAGAAATAGATGCAGTTTCGAAAACTACATTTCCTTGACTTTCTAACGGTATTAATCCGGTTTAGTTACAACGGTTGGGTCACATATTGGTTCCAACATGTATTTAGCGTTATTTTTCTCATATTACTAGGTTGCATCCCTTTTAACAGTGAAACGATTGACTGTGGGACTTAATTGAACTAACTTCCGACTGTGACCTGATAAATGTGATAAATGAGAAAATTGGACTCCAAGAAATAACATTCTTCTTAATTTGACATGATTTGTGGAATTCACCGTTTACACTGGGCGCTGTGGTAGCGCTTCAATTAAAAATTAAGATAAAAAAGTCATTCTTTACTGTGGGACCAATCCTTGCCGTTATTGCGCGCTGAAGAAATAGCCACAGTTTCAAAAACTACATTTCATTGATTTTCTAACGTTATCAATCCGCTTCAGTTACAACGATTGCGTCACATACTCGTAGCAACATGTATTTAGCGATATTTTTCTGATATTACTAGGTTGCATCGCTTTTAACTATGAAATGATTGACTGTGGGACTTAATTGAACTAACTTTGGACTGTGACCTGATAAATGTGATAAATGAGACAATTGCATTCCAAGAAATAACATTCTTCTTAATTTGACATGATTGCCGAAACTCAGCGATTACACTGGGCGCTGTGGTAGCGCTTCAATTAAAAATTAAGATTAAAAATAATTTTTTACTGTGGGACCAATCCTAGCCGTTAGCGCGCGCTGAAGAAATAGAGACAGTTTCAAATATTACATTTCGTTGACTTTCTAACGGTGTCAGTCCGTTTGAGTTTCAACGGTTGGGTCACATATTCGTAGCAACATGTATTTACCGATATTTATCTGATATTACTAGGTTGCATCGCTTTTAACAGTGAAACGATTGACTGTGGGACTAAATTGAACTGATTTTGGACTGTGACCATTTAAATGTTATAAGTGAGACAATTCAACTCCAAAAAGTAACATTCTTTCTAATTTGACATGATTGCCGGAACTCAGCGATTACACTGGGCGCTGTGATAGCGCTTCATTTAAAAATTTAGATAAATAAGTCATTCTTTACTGTGGGTCCAATCCTAGCCGTTATTGCGTGCTGAAGAAATAGCGACAGTTTTAAAAACTACATTTCATTGACTTTCTAACAGTACCAATCTGCTTCAGTTACAACGGTTGAGTCACATATTCGTACCAACTTGTATTTAGCGATATTTTTCTCATATTACTAGGTTGCATCGCTTTTAACAGTGAAACGATTGACTGTGGGACTAAATTGAACTGATTTTGGACTGTGACTTTATAAATGTTATAAGTGAGACAAGTGGACTCCAAGAAATAAAATTCTTTTTAACTTGACCTGATTGCCGGAACTCAGCGATTACACTGGGCTCTGTGATAGCGCTTCATTTAAGAATTTAGATAAATAAGTCATTCTTTACTGTGGTACCAATCGTAGCCGTTATCGCTCGCTGAAGAAATAGCGGCAGTTTTAAAAACTACATTTCATTGACTTTCTAACAGTATCAATCCGTTTGAGTTACAACAGTTGGGTCACCTATTCGCACCAACATGTACTTAGCGATATTTTTCTGATATTACTAGGTTGCATCGCTTTTAACAATGAAACGATTGACTGTGGGACTTAATTGAACTAACTTTGGACTGTGACCTGATAAATGTGATAAATGTGACAATTGGACTCCAAGAATTAACATTCTTCTTAATTTGACGTAATTGCCGGAACTGAGAGATTAGACTGGGCGCTGTGGTAGCGTTTCATTAAAAAATTTAGATAAATAAGTCATTCTTTACTGTGGGACCAATCCTTGCCGTTATTGCACGCTGAAGAAATAGCCACAGTTTCAAAAACTACATTTCATTGATTTTCTAACGTTATCAATCCGCTTCAGTTACAACGATTGCGTCACATACTCGTAGCAACATGTATTTAGCGATATTTTTCTCATATTACTAGGTTGCATCGCTTTTAACAATGAAACGATTGACTGTGGGACTTAATTGAACTAACTTTGGACTGTGACCTGATAAATGAGACAATTGGACTCCAAGAAATAATATTCTTCTTAATTTGACGTGATTGCTGGAACTGAGCGATTAGACTAGGCGCTGTGGTAGCGCTTCATTTAAAAATTTAGATAAATAAGTCATTCTTTACTGTGGGACCAATCTTAGCCGTTATCGCGTGCTGAAGAAATAGCTACAGTTTCAAAAACTACATTTCATTGATTTTCTAACAGTACTAATTCGCTTCAGTTACAACAGTTGAGTCACATATTCGTACCAACATGTATTTAGCGATATTTTTCCTGTATTACTAGGTTGTATGGCTTTTAACAGTGAAACGACTGACTGTGGGACTTAATTGAACTGATTATGGACTGTGACCTTATAAATATGAAAGTGAGACAATTGGACTCCAAGAAATAACATTCTTCTTAATTTGACATGATTGCCGAAACTCAGCGATTACACGGGGCGCTGTGGTAACGCTTCAATTAAAAATTAAGATAAAAAAGTAAAATTTTATTGTGGGACCAATCCTAGCCGTTATTGCGCGCTGAAGAAATAGATGCAGTTTCGAAAACTACATTTCCTTGACTTTCTAACGGTATTAATCCGGTTTAGTTACAACGGTTGGGTCACATATTGGTTCCAACATGTATTTAGCGTTATTTTTCTCATATTACTAGGTTTCATCGCTTTTAACAGTGAAACAATTGACCGTGGGACTAAATTGAACTGATTTTGGACTGTGACCTTATACATGTTATAAGTGAGACAAGTAGACTCCAAGAAATAACATTCTTTTTAATTTGACCAGATTGCTGGAACTCAGCGATTACACTGGGCGCTGTGGTAGCGCTTCATTTAAGAATTTAGATAAGTAAGTCATTCTTTACTGTGGGAACAATCCTAGCCGTTATCGCGCGCTGAAGAAATAGCGACAGTTTCAAAAACTACATTTCATTGACTTTCTAACGGTATCAATCCGCTTCAGTTACAACGGCTTCGTCACATACTCGTACCAACATGTATTTAGCGATATCTATCTCATATTACTAGGTTGCATCGCTTTCAACAGTGAAACGATTCACTGTGGGACTAAATTGAACTGATTTTGGACTGTCACTTTATAAATGTTATAAGTGAGACAATTGGACTCCAAGAAGTAACATTCTTTCTAATTTGTCATGATTGCTGGAACTCAGCGATTACACTGGGCGCTGTGGTAGCGCTTCAATTAAAAATTAAGATAAAAAAGTAATTTTTTACTGTAGGACCAATCCTAGCCGTTAGCGCGCGCTGAAGAAATAGAGACAGTTTCAAATATTACATTTCGTTCACTTTCTAACGGTGTCATTCCGTTTGAGTTTCAACGTTGGGTCACCTATTCGTACCAACATGTACTTAGCGATATTTTTCTGATATTACTAGGTTGCATCGCTTTTAACAATGAAACGATTGACTGTGGGACTTAATTAGACTAACTTTGGAATGTGACCTGATAAATGTGATAAATGAGACAATTGGACTCCAAGAAATAACATTCTTCTTAATTGGACGTGATTGCCGGAACTCAGCGATTAGACTGGGCGCTGTGGTAGCGCTTCAATTAAGAATTTAGATAAATAAGTCATTTTTTACTGTGGCACCAATCCTAGCCGTTATCGCACGCTGAAGAAATAGCGACAGATTCAAAAACTACATTTCATTGACTTTCTAACAGTATCAATCCGTTTGAGTTACAACGCTGGAATCACATATTCGTACTAACATATATTTCGTGATATTTTTCCTGTATTACTAGGTTGTATGGCTTTTAACAGTGAAACGATTGACTGTGGGACTTAATTGAACTGATTATGGACTGTGACCTGATAAATGTGATTGGTGAGACAATTGGACTCCAAGAAATACAATTCTTCTTAATTTGACATGGTTGCCGTAACTCAGCGATTACACTGGGCGCAGTGGAAGCGCTTCATTTAAAAATTTAGATTAACAAGTAATTTTTTACTGTGGGACCAATCCTAGCCGTTACCGCGCGCTGAAGAAATAGCGACAGTTTCAAAAATTACATTTCATTGACTTTCTAACGGTGTCAGTCCGTTTAAGTTACAACAGTTGGGTCACCTATTCGTACCAACATGTACTTAGCGATATTTTTCTGATATTACTAGGTTGCATCGCTTTTAACAATGAAGCGATTGACTGTGGGACTTAATTAGACTAACTTTGGACTGTGACCTGATAAATGTGATAAATGAGACAATTGGACTCCAAGAAATAACATTCTTCTTAATTTGACGTGACTGCCGGAACTTAGCGATTAGACTGGGCGCTGTGGTAGCGCTTCATTTAAAAATTTAGATAAATAAGTAGTTATTTACTGTGGGACCAATCCTATCCGTTATCGCACGCTGAAGAAATAGCGTCAGTTTCAAAAACTACATTTCAATGACTTTCTAACGGTGTCAGTCCGTTTGAGCTACAACTGTTGGGTCACATATTTGTACCAACATGTACTTAGCTATATTTTTCTGATATTACTAGGTTGCACCGCTTTTTTCAATGAAACGATTGACTGTGGGACTTAATTGAACTAACTTTGGACTGTGACCTGATAAATGTGATAAATTAGACAATTGGACTCCAAGAAAAAACGTTCTTCTTAATTTGACGTGATTGCCGGAACTCAGCGATTACACTTGGCGTTGTGGTAGCGCTTCACTTAAAAATTTAGATAAGTAAGTCATTCTTTACTGTGGGACCAATCCTAGCCGTTATCGCGCGCTGAAGAAGTAGCGACAGTTTCAAAAACTACATTTCATTGACTTTCTAACGGTATCAATCCGCTTGAGTTACAACGGCTTCGTCACATACTCGTACCAACATGTATTTAGCGATATCTTTCTCATATTACTAGGTTGCATCGCTTTCAACAGTGAAACGATTCACTGTGGGACTAAATTGAACTGATTTTGGACTGTGACTTTATAAATGTTATAAGTGAGACAATTGGACTCCAAGAAGTAACATTCTTTCTAATTTGTCATGATTGCCGGAACTCAGCGATTACACTGGGCGCAGTGGTAGCGCTTCAAATAAAAATTAAGATAAAAAAGTAATTTTTTACTGTAGGACAAACCCTAGCCGTTAGCGCGCGCTGAAGAAAGAGACAGTTTCAAATATTACATTTCGTTCACTTTCTAACGGTGTCAGTCCGTTTGAGTTTCAACGTTTGGTCACCTATTCGTACCAACATGTACTTAGCGATATTTTTCTGATATTACTTGGTTGCATCGCTTTTAACAATGAAACGATTGACTGTGGGACTTAATTAGACTAACTTTGGAATGTGACCTGATAAATGTGATAAATGAGACAATTGGACTCCAATAAATAACATTCTTCTTAATTGGACGTGATTGCCGGAACTCAGCGATTAGACTGGGCGCTGTGGTAGCGCTTCATTTAAGAATTTAGATAAATAAGTCATTCTTTACTGTGGCACCAATCCTAGCCGTTATCGCACGCTGAAGAAATAGCGACAGTTTCAAAAACTACATTACAATGACTTTCTGACGGTGTCAGTCCGTTTGGGTTACAACAGTTGGGTCACATATTCGTACCAACATGTACTTAGCGATATTTTTCTGATATTACTAGTTTGCATCGCTTTTAACAATGAAACGATTGACTGTGGGACTTAATTGAACTAACTTTGGACTGTGACCTGATAAATGTGATAAATTAGACAAGTGGACTCCAAGAAAAAACATTCTTCTTAATTTGACATGATTGCCGGAACTCAGCGATTACACTGGGCGCTGTGTAAGCGCTTCACTTAAAAATTTAGATAAGTAAGTCATTCTTTACTGTGGGACCAATCCTAGCCGTTATTGCGCGCTGAAGAAATAGCGACTGTTTCAAAAACTTAATTGCATTGACTTTCTAACGGTATCAATCCGCGTCAGTTACAACGGTTTCGTCACATACTCGTACCAACATGTATTTAGCGATATTTTTCTCATATTACTAGGCCGCATCGCTTTTAACAGTGAAACGATTGACTGTGGGACTAAATTGAACTGATTTTGGACTGTGACCTGATAAATGTTACAAGTGAGACTATTGGACTCCATAAAGTAACATTCTTTCTAATTTGACATGATTGCCGGAACTCAGCAATTACACTGGGCGCTGTGATAGCGCTTCATTTAAAAATTTAGATAAATAAGTCATTCTTTACAGTGGGACCAATCCTAGCCGTTATCGCACGCTGAAAAAATAGCGACAGTTTCAAAAACTACATTTCATTGACTTTCTAACAGTATCAATCCGTTTGAGTTACAACGCTGGAGTCACATATTCGTACCAACATATATTTCGTGATATTTTTCCTGTATTACTAGGTTGTGTGGCTTTTAACAGTGAAACAATTGACTGTGGGACTTAATTGAACTGATTATGGACTGTGACCTGATAAATGTGATAAATGAGAAAATTGGACTCCAAGAAGTAACATTCTTTCTAATTTGTCATGATTGCCGGAACTCAGCGATTACACTGGGCGCAGTGGTAGCGCTTCAAATAAAAATTAAGATAAAAAAGTAATTTTTTACTGTAGGACAAACCCTAGCCGTTAGCGCGCGCTGAAGAAAGAGACAGTTTCAAATATTACATTTCGTTCACTTTCTAACGGTGTCAGTCCGTTTGAGTTTCAACGTTTGGTCACCTATTCGTACCAACATGTACTTAGCGATATTTTTCTGATATTACTTGGTTGCATCGCTTTTAACAATGAAACGATTGACTGTGGGACTTAATTAGACTAACTTTGGAATGTGACCTGATAAATGTGATAAATGAGACAATTGGACTCCAATAAATAACATTCTTCTTAATTGGACGTGATTGCCGGAACTCAGCGATTAGACTGGGCGCTGTGGTAGCGCTTCATTTAAGAATTTAGATAAATAAGTCATTCTTTACTGTGGCACCAATCCTAGCCGTTATCGCACGCTGAAGAAATAGCGACAGTTTCAAAAACTACATTACAATGACTTTCTGACGGTGTCAGTCCGTTTGGGTTACAACAGTTGGGTCACATATTCGTACCAACATGTACTTAGCGATATTTTTCTGATATTACTAGTTTGCATCGCTTTTAACAATGAAACGATTGACTGTGGGACTTAATTGAACTAACTTTGGACTGTGACCTGATAAATGTGATAAATTAGACAAGTGGACTCCAAGAAAAAACATTCTTCTTAATTTGACATGATTGCCGGAACTCAGCGATTACACTGGGCGCTGTGTAAGCGCTTCACTTAAAAATTTAGATAAGTAAGTCATTCTTTACTGTGGGACCAATCCTAGCCGTTATTGCGCGCTGAAGAAATAGCGACTGTTTCAAAAACTACATTGCATTGACTTTCTAACGGTATCAATCCGCTTCAGTTACAACGGTTTCGTCACATACTCGTACCAACATGTATTTAGCGATATTTTTCTCATATTACTAGGCCGCATCGCTTTTAACAGTGAAACGATTGACTGTGGGACTAAATTGAACTTATTTTGGACTGTGACCTGATAAATGTTACAAGTGAGACTATTGGACTCCATAAAGTAACATTCTTTCTAATTTGACATGATTGCCGGAACTCAGCAATTACACTGGGCGCTGTGATAGCGCTTCATTTAAAAATTTAGATAAATAAGTCATTCTTTACAGTGGGACCAATCCTAGCCGTTATCGCACGCTGAAAAAATAGCGACAGTTTTAAAAACTACATTTCATTGACTTTCTAACAGTATCAATCCGTTTGAGTTACAACGCTGGAGTCACATATTCGTACCAACATATATTTCGTGATATTTTTCCTGTATTACTAGGTTGTGTGGCTTTTAACAGTGAAACAATTGACTGTGGGACTTAATTGAACTGATTATGGACTGTGACCTGATAAATGTGATAAATGAGAAAATTGGACTCCAAGAAATAAATTCTTCTTAATTTGACGTGATTACCGGAACTCAGCGATTAGACTGGGCGCTGTGGTAGTGCTTCATTTCAAAATTTAGATAAATAAGTTATTCTTTACTGTGGGACCAATCCTATTCGTTATCGCACGCTGAAAAAATAGCGACAGTTTCAAAAACTACATTACAATGACTTTCTGACGGTGTCAGTCCGTTTGAGTTACAACAGTTGGGTCACATATTCGTACCAACATGTACTTAGCGATATTTTTCTGATATTACTAGGTTGCATCGCTTTTAACAATGAAACGATTGACTGTGGGACTTAATTGAACTAACTTTGGACTGTGACCTGATAAATGTGATAAATTAGACAAGTGGACTCCAAGAAAAAACATTCTTCTTAATTTGACATGATTGCCGGAACTCAGCGATTACACTGGGCGCTGTGTTAGCGTTTCACTTAAAAATTTAGATAAGTAAGTCATTCTTTACTGTGGGACCAATCCTAGCCGTTATTGCGCGCTGAAGAAATAGCGACAGTTTCAAAAACTACATTTCATTGACTTTCTAACGGTATCAATCCGCTTCAGTTACAACGGTTTCGTCACATACTCGTACCAACATGTACTTAGCGATATTTTTCTGATATTACTAGGTTGCATCGCTTTTAACAATGAAACGATTGACTGTGGGACTTAATTGAACTAACTGTGGACTGTGACCTGATAAATGTGATAAATGAGACAATTGGACTCCAAGAAATAACATTCTTCTTAGTTTGACGTGATTGCCGAACTCTTTTTCTTTTCAATTTATTTAAAGTCGATTATTCACATATTTACAATAATTTCCAAAAAAAAAAAAAAAAAAAGTAATTAAGAAAACTAATCTAATTCGACTCAGCGATTAGACTGGGCGCTCTGGTAGCGCTTCATTTCAAAATTTAGATAAATAAGTCATTCTTTACTGTGGGACCAATCCTAGCCGTTATTGCGCGTTGAAGAAATAGCGACAGTTTCAAAAAGTACATTTCATTGACTTTCTAACGGTATCAATCCGCTTCAGTTACAACGGTTTCGTCACATACTCGTACCAACATGTATTTAGCGATATTTTTCTCATATTACTAGGCCGCATCGCTTTTAACAGTGAAACGATTGCCTGTGGGACTAAATTGAACTGATTTTGGACTGTGACCTGATAAATGTTACAAGTGAGACTATTGGACTCCATAAAGTAACATTCTTTCTAATTTGACATGATTGCCGGAACTCAGCAATTACACTGGGCGCTGTGTTAGCGCTTCACTTAAAAATTTAGATAAGTAATTCATTCTTTACTATGGGACCAATCCTAGCCGTTATTGCGCGCTGAAGAAATAGCGACAGTTTCAAAAACTACATTTCAATGAATTTCTAACGGTGTCAGTCCGTTTGAGCTACAACGGTTGGGTCACATATTCGTACCAACATGTACTTAGCGATATTTTTCTGATATTACTAGGTTGCATCGCTTTTAACAATGAAACGATTGACTGTGGGACTTAATTAGACTAACTTTGGACTGTGACCTGATAAATGTGATAAATGAGACAATTGGACTCCAAGAAATAACATTCTTCTTAATTTGAGGTGATTGCCGGAACTCTTTTTCTTTTCAATTAATTTAAAGTCGATTATTCACATATTTACAATAATTTCCAAAAAAAAAAAAAAAAAAGTAATTAAGAAAACTAATCTAATTCGACTCAGCGATTAGACTGGGCGCTCTGGTAGCGCTTCATTGAAAAATTTAGATAAATAAGTCATTCTTTACTGTGGTACCAATCCTAGCCGTTATTGCGCGCTGAAGAAATAGCGACAGTTTCAAAAACTACATTTCATTGACTTTCTAACGGTATCAATCCGCTTCAGTTACAACGGTTTCGTCACATACTCGTACCAACATGTATTTAGCGATATTTTTCTCATATTCCTAGGCCGCATCGCTTTTAACAGTGAAACGATTGACTGTGGGACTAAATTGAACTGATTTTGGACTGTGACCTGATAAATGTTACAAGTGAGACTATTGGACTCCATAAAGTAACATTCTTTCTAATTTGACATGATTGCCGGAACTCAGCAATTACACTGGGCGCTGTGTTAGCGCTTCACTTAAAAATTTAGATAAGTAAGTCATTCTTTACTGTGGGACCAATCCTAGCCGTTATTGCGCGCTGAAGAAATAGCGACAGTTTCAAAAACTACATTTCAATGAATTTCTAACGGTGTCAGTCCGTTTGAGCTACAACGGTTGGGTCACATATTCGTACCAACATGTACTTAGCGATATTTTTCTGATATTATTAGGTTGCATCGCTTTTAACAATGAAACGATTGACTGTGAGACTTAATTAGACTAACTTTGGACTGTGACCTGATAAATGTGATAAATTAGACAAGTGGACTCCAAGAAAAAACATTCTTCTTAATTTGACGTGATTGCCGGAACTCAGCGATTAGACTGGGCGCTGCGCTAGCGTGTCATTTAAGAATTTAGATAAATAAGTCATTCTTTACTGTGGCACCAATCCTAGCCGTAATCGCTCGCTGAAGAAATAACGACAGTTTCAAAAACTATATTTCATTGACTTTCTAACAGTATCACACCGTTTGAGTTACAACGCTGGAGTCACATATTCGTACCAACTTATATTTCGTGATATTTTTCCTGTATTACTAGGCTGCATCGCTTTTAACAGTGAAAAGATTGACTGTGGGACTAAATTGAACTGATTTTGGACTGGGACCTTACAAATGTTATAAGTGAGACTATTGGACTCCAAGAAGTAACATTCTTTCTAATTTGACATGATTGCCGGAACTCAGCGATTACACTGGCTATTCAAAAACTATATTTCATTGACTTTCTAACGGTGTCTGTCCGTTTGAGTTACAACGGTTGGGTCACATATTCGTACAAACATGTATTTAGCGATGTTCTTCTCATATTACTAGGTTGCATCGCTTGTAACAGTGAAACGATTGACTATGGGACTAAATTGAACTGATTTGGGACTGTGACCTTATAAATGTTATAAGTGAGACAAGTGGACTCCAAGAAATAACATTCTTCTGAATTTGACATGATTGCCGGAACTCAGCGATTACACTGGGCGCTGTGGTAGCGCTTCATTTAAAAATTTAGATTAATAAGTAATTTTTAACTGTGGGACCGATCCTAGGCGTTATCGCGCGCTGAAGAAATAGCGACAGTTTCAAAAACTACATTTCATTGACTTTATAACGATGTCAGTCCGTTTGAGTTGCAACAGTTGGGTCACCTAATAGTACAAACATGTACTTAGCGATATTTTTCTGATATTACTAGGTTGCATCGCTTTTAACAATGAAACGATTGACTGTGGGTCTTAATTGAACTAACTGTGGACTGTGACCTGATAAATGTGATAAGTGAGACAATTGGACTCCAAGAAATAACATTCTTCTTAGTTTGACGTGATTGCCGGAACTCTTTTTCTTTTCAATTTATTTAAAGTCGATTTTTCACATATTTACAATAATTTCCCAAAAAAAAAAAAAAGTAATTAAGAAAACTAATCTAATTCGACTCAGCGATTAGACTGGGCGCTCTGGTAGCGCTTCATTTTAAAATTTAGATAAATAAGTCATTCTTTACTGTGGGACTAATCCTATCCGTTATCGCACGCTGAAGAAATAGCGACAGTTTCAAAAATTACATTACAATGACTTTCTGACGGTGTCAGTCCGTTTGAGTTACAACAGTTGGGTCACATACTCGTACCAACATGTATTTAGCGATATTTTTCTCATATTACTAGGTTGCATCGCTTTTAACAGTGAAACGATTGACTGTGGGACTAAATGGAACGGATTTTGGACTGTGACCTTATAAATGTTATAAGTGAGACAATTGGACCCCAAGAAGTAACATTCTTTCTAATTTTACATGATTGCCGGAACTCAGCGATTACGCTCGGCGCTGTGGTGGCGCCTCATTTAAAAATTTAGATAAATAAGTCATTTTTTACTGTGCGACCAATCCTAGCCGTTATCGCGCGCTCTAGAAATAGCGACAGTTTCAAAAAGTACATTTCATTGACTTTCTAACAGTATCAATCCGTTTGAGTTACAACAGTTGGGTCACCTAATCGTACCAACATGTACTTAGCGATATTTTTCTGATATTACTAGGTTGCATCGCTTTTAACAGTGAAACGATTGACTGTGGGACTAAATTGAACTGATCTTGGACTGTGACCTGATAAATGTTACAAGTGAGACTATTGGACTCCATAAAGTAACATTCTTTCTAATTTGACATGATTGCCGGAACTCAGCAATTAGACTGGGCGCTGCGCTAGCGCTTCATTTAAGAATTTAGATAAATAAGTCATTCTTTACTGTGGCACCAATCCTAGCCGTAATCGCGCGCTGAAGAAATAACGACAGTTTCAAAAACTATATTTCATTGACTTTCTAACAGTATCACACCGTTTGAGTTACAACGCTGGAGTCACATATTCGTACCAACTTATATTTCGTCATATTTTTCCTGTATTACTAGGCCGCATCGCTTTTAACAGTGAAAAGATTGACTGTGGGACTAAATTGAACTGATTTTGGACTGTGACCTTACAAATGTTATAAGTGAGACTATTGGACTCCAAGAAGTAACATTCTTTCTAATTTGACATGATTGCCGGAACTCACCGATTACACTGGCTATTCAAAAACTATATTTCATTGACTTTCTAACGGTGTCTGTCCGTTTGAGTTACAACGGTTGGGTCACATATTCGTACAAACATGTATTTAGCGATGTTCTTCTCATATTGCTGGGTTGCATCGCTTGTAACAGTGAAACGATTGACTATGGGACTAAATTGAACTGATTTGGGACTGTGACCTTATAAATGTTATAAGTGAGACAAGTGGACTCCAAGAAATAACATTCTTCTGAATTTGACATGATTGCCGGAACTCAGCGATTACACTGGGCGCTGTGGTAGCGCTTCATTTAAAAATTTAGATTAATAAGTAATTTTTAACTGTGGGACCGATCCTAGGCGTTATCGCGCGCTGAAGAAATAGCGACAGTTTCAAAAACTACATTTCATTGACTTTATAACGATGTCAGTCCGTTTGAGTTACAACAGTTGGGTCACCTAATAGTACCAACATGTACTTAGCGATATTTGTCTGATATTACTAGGTTGCATCGCTTTTAACAATGAAACGATTGACTGTGGGACTTAATTGAACTAACTGTGGACTGTGACCTGATAAATGTAATAAGTGAGACAATTGGACTCCAACAAATAACATTCTTCTTAGTTTGACGTGATTGCCGTAACTCTTTTTCTTTTCAATTTATTTAAAGTCGATTTTTCACATATCTACAATAATTTCCAAAAAAAAAAAAAAAAGTAATTAAGAAAACTAATCTAATTCGACTCAGCGATTAGACTGGGCGCTCTGGTAGCGCTTCATTTCAAAATTTAGATAAATAAGTCATTCTTTACTGTGGGACCAATCCTATCCGTTATCGCACGCTGAAGAAATAGCGACAGTTTCAAAAACTACATTACAATGACTTTCTGACGATGTCAGTCCGTTTGAGTTACAACAGTTGAATCACCTAATCGTACCAACATGTACTTAGCGATATTTTTCTGATATTACTAGGTTGCATCGCTTTTAACAATGAAACGATTGACTGTGGGACTTAATTGAACTAACTGTGGACCGTGACCTGATAAATGTGATAAATGAGACAATGGGACTCCAAGAAATAACATTCTTCTTAGTTTGACGTGATTGCCGGAACTCTTTTTCTTTTCAATTTATTTAAAGTCGATTATTCAGATATTTACAATAATTTCCAAGAAAAAAAAAGAAAAAAAGTAATTAAGAAAACTAATCTAAATCGACTCAGCGATTAGACTGGGCGCTCTGGTAGCGCTTCATTTCAAAATTTAGAAAAATAAGTCATTTTTTACTGTGGGATCAATCCTATCCGTTATCGCACGCTGAAGAAATAGCGACAGTTTCAAAAACTACATTACAATGACTTTCTGACGGTGTCAGTCCGTTTGGATTACAACAGTTGGGTCACATACTCGTACCAACATGTATTTAGCGATATTTTTCTCATATTACTAGGTTGCATCGCTTTTAACAGTGAAACGATTGACTGTGGGACTAAATGGAACGGATTTTGGACTGTGACTTTATAAATGTTATAAGTGAGACAATTGGACCCCAACAAGCAACATTCTTTCTAATTTTACATGATTGCCGGAACTCAGCGATTACGCTCGGTGCTGTGGTAGCGCCTCATTTAAAAATTTAGATAAATAAGTCATTTTTTACTGTGCGACCAATCCTAGCCGTTATCGCACGCTCTAGAAATAGCGACAGTTTCAAAATGGCTGGCTTGTAACAGGGAAACGATTGACTATGGGACTAAATTGAACTAATTTTGGACTGTGACCTTATAAATGTTATAAGTGAGACAATTGGACTCCAAGAAGTAACATTCTTTCTAATTTGACATGATTGCCGGAACTCAGCGATTACACTGGGTACTAAAAAACTATATTTCATTGACTTTCTAACGGTGTCTGTCCGTTTGAGTTACAACGGTTGGGTCACATATTCGTATAAACATGTATTAACGATATTTTTCTCATATTACTAGGTTGCATTGTTTGTAACATTGAAACGATTGACTATGGGACTAAATTGAACTGATTTTGGACTGTAACCTTATAAATGTTATAAGTGAGACAAGTGGACTCCAAGAAATAACATTCTTCTGAATTTGACATGATTGCCGGAACTCAGCGATTACACTGGGCGCTGTGTTAGTGCTTCACTTAAAAATTTAGATAAGTAAGTCATTCTTTACTGTGGGACCAATCCTAGCCGTTATTGCGCGCTGAAGAAATAGCGACAGTTTCAAAAACTACATTTCATTGACTTTCTAACGGTATCAATCCGCTTCAGTTACAACGGTTTCGTCACATACTCGTACCAACATGTATTTAGCGATATTTTTCTCTTATTACTAGGCCGCATCGCTTTTAACAGTAAAACGATTGACTGTGGGACTAAATTGAACTGATTTTGGACTGTGACCTGATAAATGTTACAAGTGAGACTATTGGATTCCATAAAGTAACATTCTTTCTAATTTGACATGATTGCCGGAACTCAGCAATTACACTGGGCGCTGTGATAGCGCTTCATTTAAAAATTTAGATAAATAAGTCATTCTTTACAGTGGGACCAATCCTAGCCGTTATCGCACGCTGAAAAAATAGCGACAGTTTCAAAAACTACATTTCATTGACTTTCTAACAGTATCAATCCGTTTGAGTTACAACGCTGGAGTCACATATTCATACCAACATATATTTCGTGATATTTTTCCTGTATTACTAGGTTGTGTGGGTTTTAACAGTGAAACAATTGACTGTGGGACTTAATTGAACTGATTATGGACTGTGACATGATAAATGTGATAAATGAGAAAATTGGACTCCAAGAAATAACATTCTTCTTAATTTGACGTGATTGCCGGAACTCAGCGATTAGACTGGGCGCTGTGGTAGCGCTTCATTTAAAAATTTAGATAAATAAGTAATTGTTGACTGTGGGACCAATCTTATCCGTTATCGCACGCTGGAGAAATAGCGACAGTTTCAAAAACTACATTTCAATGAATTTCTAACGGTGTCAGTCCGTTTGAGCCACAACGGTTGGGTCACATATTCGTACCAACATGTACTTAGCGATATTTTTCTGATATTACTAGGTTGCATCGCTTTTAACAATGAAACGATTGACTGTGGGACTTAATTAGACTAACTTTGGACTGTGACCTGATAAATGTGGTAAATGAGACAATTGGACTTCAAGAAATAACATTCTTCTTAATTTGACGTGATTGCCGGAACTCAGCGATTAGACTGGGCGCTGTGCTAGCGCTTCATTTAAGAATTTAGATAAATAAGTCATTCTTTACTGTGGCACCAATCCTAGCCGTAATCGCGCGCTGAAGAAATAACGACAGTTTCAAAAACTATATTTCATTGACTTTCTAACAGTATCACACCGTTTGAGTTACAACGCTGGAGTCACATATTCGTACCAACTTATATTTCGTCATATTTTTCCTGTATTACTAGGCCGCATCGCTTTTAACAGTGAAAAGATTGACTGTGGGACTAAATTGAACTGATTTTGGACTGTGACCTTACAAATGTTATAAGTGAGACTATTGGACTCCAAGAAGTAACATTCTTTCTAATTTGACATGATTGCCGGAACTCAGCGATTACACTGGGCGCTGTGGTAGCGCTTCATTTAAAAATTTAGATTAATAAGTAATTTTTTACTGTTGGACCAATCCTAGGCGTTATCGCACGTTGAAGAAATAGCGACAGTTTCAAAAACTACATTTCATTGACTTTCTAACGATGTCAGTCCGTTTGAGACACAACAGTTGGGTCACCTAATCGTACCAACATGTACTTAGCGATATTTTTCTGATATTACTAGGTTGCATCGCTTTTAACACTGAAACGATTGACTGTGGGACTTAATTGAACTAACTGTGGACTGTGACCTGAAAAATGTGATAATTGAGACAATGGGACTCCAAGAAATAACATTCTTCTTAGTTTGACGTGATTGCCGGAACTCTTTTTCTTTTCAATTTATTTAAAATCGATTATTCACATATTTACAATAATTTTCAAGAAACAAAAAAAAAAGTAATTAAGAAAACTAATCTAAATCGACTCAGCGATTAGACTGGGCGCTTCTGGTAGTGCTTCATTTTAAAATTTAGATAAATAAGTCATTCTTTTCTGTGGGACCAATCCTATCCGTTATCGCACGCTGAAGAAGTAGCGACAGTTTCAAAAACTACATTACAATGACTTTCTGACGGTGTCAGTCCGTTTGAGTTACAACAGTTGGGTCACATATTGGTACCAACATGTACCTAGCGATATTTTCCTGATATTACTAGGTTGCATCGCTTTTAAAATGAAACGATTGACTGTGGGACTTAATTGAACAAACTTTGGACTGTGACCTGATATATGTGATAAATTAGACAAGTGGACTCCAAGAAAAAACATTCTTCTTAATTTGACGTGATTGCCGGAACCCAGCGATTACACTGGGCGCTGTGATAGCGCTTCACTTAAAAGTTTAGATAAGTAAGTCATTCTTTACTGTGGGACCAATCCTAGCCGTTATCGCGCGCTGAAGAAATAGCGACAGTTTCAAAAACTAAATTTCATTGACTTTCTAACGGTATCAATCCGCTTCAGTTACAACGGTTTCGTCACATATTCGTACCAACATGTATTTAGCGATATTTTTCTCATATTACTAGGCCGCATCGCTTTTAACAGTGAAACGATTGACTGTGGGACTAAATTGATCTGATTTTGGACTGTGACCTTACAAATGTTATAAGTGAGACAATTGGACTCCAAGAAGTAACATTTTTTCTAATTTGACATGATTGCCGGAACTCAGCGATTACACTGGGTACTCAAAAACTATATTTCATTGACTTTCTAACGGTGTCTGTCCGTTTGAGTTACAACGGTTGGGTCACATATTCGTACAAACATGTATTTAGCGATATGTTTCTCATATTACTAGGTTGCATCGCTTGTAACAGGGAAACGATTGACTATGGGACTAAATTGAACTGATTTTGGACTGTGACCTTATAAATGTTATAAGTGAGACAAGTGGACTCCATGAAATAACATTCTTCTGAATTTGACATGATTGCCGGAACTCAGCGATTACACTGGGCGCTGTGGTAGCGCTTCATTTAAAAATTTAAATAAGTAAGTCATTCTTTACTGTTGGACCAATCCTAGGTGTTCTCGCACGTTGAAGAAATAGCAAAAGTTTCAAAAACTACATTTCATTGAATTTCTAACGATGTCAGTCCGTTTGAGTTACAACAGTTGGGTCACCTAATCGTACCAACATGTATTTAGCAAATTTTTTCTGATATTACTAGGTTGCATCGCTTTTAACAGTGAAACGATTGACTGTGGGACTAAATTGAACTAATTTTGGACTGTGACCTTATAAATGTTATAAGTGAGACAATTGGACTCCAAGAAGTAACAGTCTTTCTAATTTGACATGATTGCCGGAACTCAGCGATTACACTGGGTGCTGTGGTAGCGCTTCATTTAATAATTTAGATAAATATGTCATTCTTTACTGTGGGACCAATCCTAGCCGTTATCGCGTGCTGAAGAAATAGCGACAGTTTCAAAAACTACATTACAATGACTTTCTGACGGTGTCAGTCCGTTTGAGTTACAACAGTTGGGTCACATACTCGTACCAACATGTATTTAGCGAAATTTTTCTTATATTACTAGGTTGCATCGCTTGTAACAGTGAAACGATTGACTATGGGACTAAATTGAACTGATTTTGGACTGTGACCTTATAAATGTTATAAGTGAGACAAGTGGACTCCAAGAAATAACATTCTTCTGAATTTGACATGATTGCCGGAACTCAGCGATTACACTGGGCGCTGTGGTAGCGCTTCATTTGAAAATTTAGATTAATAAGTAATTTTTTGCTATTGGACCAATCCTAGGCGTTATCGCACGTTGAAGAAATAGCGACAGTTTCAAAAACTACATTTCATTGTCTTTCTAACAATGTCAGTCCGTTTGAGTTACAACAGTTGGGTCACCTAATCGTACCAACATGTACTTAGCGATATTTTTCTGATATTACTAGGTTGCATCGCTTTTAACAATGAAACGATTGACTGTGGGACTTAATTGAACTAACTGTGGACTGTGACCTGATAAATGTCATAAATGAGACAATGGGACTCCAAGAAAAAATATTCTTCTTAGTTTGACGTGATTGCCGGAACTCTTTTTCTTTTCAATTTATTTAAAGTCGATTATTCACATATTTACAATAATTTCCAAGAAAAAAAAAAAAAAGTAATTAAGAAAACTAATCTAAATCGACTCAGCGATTAGACTGGGCGCTGTGGTAGCGCTTCATTTCAAAATTTAGATAAATAAGTCATTCTTTACTTTGGGACCAATCCTATCCGTTATCGCACGCTGAAGAAATAGCGACAGTTTCAAAAACTACATTACAATGACTTTCTGACGGTGTCAGTCCGTTTGAGTTACAACAGTTGGGTCACATATTCGTACCAACATGTACCTAGCGATATTTTTCTGATATTACTAGGTTGCATCGCTTGTAACACTGAAACGATTGACTGTGGGACTTAATTGAACTAACTGTGGACTGTGACCTGAAAAATGTGATAAATGAGACAATGGGACTCCAAGAAATAACATTCTTCTTAGTTTGACGTGATTGCCGGAACTCTTTTTCTTTTCAATTTATTTAAAATCGATTATTCACATATTTACAATAATTTTCAAGAAACAAAAAAAAAAGTAATTAAGAAAACTAATCTAAATCGACTCAGCGATTAGACTGGGCGCTCTGGTAGCGCTTCATTTTAAAATTTAGATAAATAAGTCATTCTTTTCTGTGGGACCAATCCTATCCGTTATCGCTCGCTGAAGAAGTAGCGACAGTTTGAAAAACTACATTACAATGACTTTCTGACGGTGTCAGTTCGTTTGAGTTACAACAGTTGGGTCACATATTGGTACCAACATGTACCTAGCGATATTTTCCTGATATTACTAGGTTGCATCGCTTTTAAAATGAAACGATTGACTGTGGGACTTAATTGAACAAACTTTGGACTGTGACCTGATATATGTGATAAAATAGACAAGTGGACTCCAAGAAAAAACATTCTTCTTAATTTGACGTGATTGCCGGAACCCAGCGATTACACTGGGCGCTGTGATAGCGCTGCACTTAAAAGTTTAGATAAGTAAGTCATTCTTTACTGTGGGACCAATCCTAGCCGTTATCGCGCGCTGAAGAAATAGCGACAGTTTCAAAATCTAAATTTCATTGACTTTCTAACGGTATCAATCCGCTTTAGTTACAACGGTTTCGTCACATATTCGTACCAACATGTATTTAGCGATATTTTTCTCATATTACTAGGCTGCATCGCTTTTAACAGTGAAACGATTGACTGTGGGACTAAATTGAACTGATTTTGGACTGTGACCTTACAAATGTTATAAGTGAGACAATTGGACTCCAAGAAGTAACATTTTTTCTAATTTGACATGATTGCCGGAACTCAGCGATTACACTGGGTACTCAAAAACTATATTTCATTGACTTTCTAACAGTGTCTGTCCGTTTGAGTTACAACGGTTGGGTCACATATTCGTACAAACATGTATTTAGCGATATGTTTCTCATATTACTAGGTTGCATCGCTTGTAACAGGGAAACGATTGACTATGGGACTAAATTGAACTGATTTTGGACTGTGACCTTATAAATGTTATAAGTGAGACAAGTGGACTCCATGAAATAACATTCTTCTGAATTTGGCATGATTGCCGGAACTCAGCGATTACACTGGTCGCTGTGGTAGCGCTTCATTTAAAAATTTAAATAAGTAAGTCATTCTTTACTGTTGGACCAATCCTAGGTGTTCTCGCACGTTGAAGAAATAGCGACAGTTTCAAAAACTACATTTCATTGAATTTCTAACGATGTCAGTCCGTTTGAGTTACAACAGTTGGGTCACCTAATCGTACCAACATGTATTTAGCAAATTTTCTCTGATATTACTAGGTTGCATCGCTTTTAACAGTGAAACGGTTGACTGTGGGACTAAATTGAACTAATTTTGGACTGTGACCTTATAAATGTTATAAGTGAGACAATTGGACTCCAAGAAGTAACAGTCTTTCTAATTTGACATGATTGCCGGAACTCAGCGATTACACTGGGTGCTGTGGTAGCGCTTCATTTAATAATTTAGATAAATATGTCATTCTTTACTGTGGGACCAATCCTAGCCGTTATTGCGTGCTGAAGAAATAGCGACAGTTTCAAAAACTACATTACAATGACTTTCTGACGGTGTCAGTCCGTTTGAGTTACAACAGTTGGGTCACATACTCGTACCAACATGTATTTAGCGATATTTTTCTCATATTACTAGGTTGCATCGCTTGTAACAGTGAAACGATTGACTATGGAACTAAATTGAACTGATTTCGGACTGTGACCTTATAAATGTTATAAGTGAGACAAGTGGACTCCAAGTAATAACATTCTTCTGAATTTGACATGATTGCCGGAACTCAGCGATTACACTGGGCGCTGTGGTAGCGCTTCATTTGAAAATTTAGATTAATAAGTAATTTTTTGCTGTTGGACCAATCCTAGGCGTTATCGCACGTTGAAGAAATAGCGACAGTTTCAAAAACTACATTTCATTGTCTTTCTAACAATGTCAGTCCGTTTGAGTTACAACAGTTGGGTCACCTAATCGTACCAACATGTACTTAGCGATATTTTTCTGATATTACTAGGTTGCATCGCTTTTAACAATGAAACGATTGACTGTGGGACTTAATTGAACTAACTGTGGACTGTGACCTGATAAATGTCAAAAATGAGACAATGGGACTCCAAGAAATAATAATCTTCTTAGTTTGACGTGATTGCCGGAACTCTTTTTCTTTTCAATTTATTTAAAGTCGATTATTCACATATTTACAATAATTTCCAAGAAAAAAAAAAAAGTAATTAAGAAAACTAATCTAAATCGACTCAGCGATTAGACTGGGCGCTGTGGTGGCGCTTCATTTCAAAATTTAGATAAATAAGTCATTCTTTACTTTGGGACCAATCCTATCCGTTATCGCACGCTGAAGAAATAGCGACAGTTTCAAAAACTACATTACAATGACTTTCTGACGGTGTCAGTCCGTTTGAGTTACAACAGTTGGGTCACATATTCGTACCAACATGTACCTAGCGATATTTTTGTGATATTACTAGGTTGCATCGCTTTTAACAGTGAAACGATTGACTGTGGGACTAAATTGAACTGATTTTGAACTGTGACCTTATAAATGTTATAATTGAGACAAGTGGACTCCAAGAAATAACATTCTTCTGAATTTGACATGATTGCCGGAACTCAGCGATTACACTGGGCGCTGTGGTAGCACTTCATTTAAAAATTTAGATTAATAAGTAAATTTTTACTGTTGGACCAATCCTAGGCGTTCTCGCACGTTGAAAAAATAGCGACAGTTTCAAAAACTACATTTCATTGAATTTCTAACGATGTCAGTCCGTTTGAGTTACAACAGTTGGGTCACCTAATCGTACCAACATGTATTTAGCAAATTTTTTCTGATATTACTAGGTTGCATCGCTTTTAACAGTGAAACGATTGACTGTGGGACTAAATTGAACTAATTTTGGACTGTGACCTTATAAATGTTATAAGTGAGACAATTGGACTCCAAGAAGTAACAGTCTTTCTAATTTGACATGATTGCCGGAACTCAGCGATTACACTGGGCGCTGTGATAGCGCTGCACTTAAAAGTTTAGATAAGTAAGTCATTCTTTACTGTGGGACCAATCCTAGCCGTTATCGCGCGCTGAAGAAATAGCGACAGTTTCAAAATCTAAATTTCATTGACTTTCTAACGGTATCAATCCGCTTTAGTTACAACGGTTTCGTCACATATTCGTACCAACATGTATTTAGCGATATTTTTCTCATATTACTAGGCTGCATCGCTTTTAACAGTGAAACGATTGACTGTGGGACTAAATTGAACTGATTTTGGACTGTGACCTTACAAATGTTATAAGTGAGACAATTGGACTCCAAGAAGTAACATTTTTTCTAATTTGACATGATTGCCGGAACTCAGCGATTACACTGGGTACTCAAAAACTATATTTCATTGACTTTCTAACAGTGTCTGTCCGTTTGAGTTACAACGGTTGGGTCACATATTCGTACAAACATGTATTTAGCGATATGTTTCTCATATTACTAGGTTGCATCGCTTGTAACAGGGAAACGATTGACTATGGGACTAAATTGAACTGATTTTGGACTGTGACCTTATAAATGTTATAAGTGAGACAAGTGGACTCCATGAAATAACATTCTTCTGAATTTGGCATGATTGCCGGAACTCAGCGATTACACTGGTCGCTGTGGTAGCGCTTCATTTAAAAATTTAAATAAGTAAGTCATTCTTTACTGTTGGACCAATCCTAGGTGTTCTCGCACGTTGAAGAAATAGCGACAGTTTCAAAAACTACATTTCATTGAATTTCTAACGATGTCAGTCCGTTTGAGTTACAACAGTTGGGTCACCTAATCGTACCAACATGTATTTAGCAAATTTTCTCTGATATTACTAGGTTGCATCGCTTTTAACAGTGAAACGGTTGACTGTGGGACTAAATTGAACTAATTTTGGACTGTGACCTTATAAATGTTATAAGTGAGACAATTGGACTCCAAGAAGTAACAGTCTTTCTAATTTGACATGATTGCCGGAACTCAGCGATTACACTGGGTGCTGTGGTAGCGCTTCATTTAATAATTTAGATAAATATGTCATTCTTTACTGTGGGACCAATCCTAGCCGTTATTGCGTGCTGAAGAAATAGCGACAGTTTCAAAAACTACATTACAATGACTTTCTGACGGTGTCAGTCCGTTTGAGTTACAACAGTTGGGTCACATACTCGTACCAACATGTATTTAGCGATATTTTTCTCATATTACTAGGTTGCATCGCTTGTAACAGTGAAACGATTGACTATGGAACTAAATTGAACTGATTTCGGACTGTGACCTTATAAATGTTATAAGTGAGACAAGTGGACTCCAAGTAATAACATTCTTCTGAATTTGACATGATTGCCGGAACTCAGCGATTACACTGGGCGCTGTGGTAGCGCTTCATTTGAAAATTTAGATTAATAAGTAATTTTTTGCTGTTGGACCAATCCTAGGCGTTATCGCACGTTGAAGAAATAGCGACAGTTTCAAAAACTACATTTCATTGTCTTTCTAACAATGTCAGTCCGTTTGAGTTACAACAGTTGGGTCACCTAATCGTACCAACATGTACTTAGCGATATTTTTCTGATATTACTAGGTTGCATCGCTTTTAACAATGAAACGATTGACTGTGGGACTTAATTGAACTAACTGTGGACTGTGACCTGATAAATGTCAAAAATGAGACAATGGGACTCCAAGAAATAATAATCTTCTTAGTTTGACGTGATTGCCGGAACTCTTTTTCTTTTCAATTTATTTAAAGTCGATTATTCACATATTTACAATAATTTCCAAGAAAAAAAAAAAAGTAATTAAGAAAACTAATCTAAATCGACTCAGCGATTAGACTGGGCGCTGTGGTGGCGCTTCATTTCAAAATTTAGATAAATAAGTCATTCTTTACTTTGGGACCAATCCTATCCGTTATCGCACGCTGAAGAAATAGCGACAGTTTCAAAAACTACATTACAATGACTTTCTGACGGTGTCAGTCCGTTTGAGTTACAACAGTTGGGTCACATATTCGTACCAACATGTACCTAGCGATATTTTTGTGATATTACTAGGTTGCATCGCTTTTAACAGTGAAACGATTGACTGTGGGACTAAATTGAACTGATTTTGAACTGTGACCTTATAAATGTTATAATTGAGACAAGTGGACTCCAAGAAATAACATTCTTCTGAATTTGACATGATTGCCGGAACTCAGCGATTACACTGGGCGCTGTGGTAGCACTTCATTTAAAAATTTAGATTAATAAGTAAATTTTTACTGTTGGACCAATCCTAGGCGTTCTCGCACGTTGAAAAAATAGCGACAGTTTCAAAAACTACATTTCATTGAATTTCTAACGATGTCAGTCCGTTTGAGTTACAACAGTTGGGTCACCTAATCGTACCAACATGTATTTAGCAAATTTTTTCTGATATTACTAGGTTGCATCGCTTTTAACAGTGAAACGATTGACTGTGGGACTAAATTGAACTAATTTTGGACTGTGACCTTATAAATGTTATAAGTGAGACAATTGGACTCCAAGAAGTAACAGTCTTTCTAATTTGACATGATTGCCGGAACTCAGCGATTACACTGGGTGCTGTGGTAGCGCTTCATTTAATAATTTAGATAAATAAGTCATTTTTTACTGTGGGACCAATCCTAGCCGTTATCGCGCGCTGAAGAAATAGCGACAGTTTCAAAAACTATATTTCATTGACTTTCTAACGGTATCACTCCGCTTCAGTAACAACGGTTGCGTCACATATTCGTACCAACATTTACTTAGCTATATTTTTCTCATATTACTAGGTTGCATCGCTTGTAACAGTGAAACGATTGACTATGGGACTAAATTGAACTGATTTTGGACTGTGACCTTATAAATGTGATAAATGAGACAATTGGACTCCAAGAAGTAACATTCATTCCAATTTGACATGATTGCCGGAACTCAGCGATTACACGGGGCACTCAAAAAGTACATCTCATTGACTTTCTAACGGTGTCTGTCCGTTTGAGTTACAACGGTTAGGTCACATTTTCGTACCAACATGTATTTAGCGATATTTTTCTCATATTACTAGGTTGCATCGCTTTTAACAGTGAAACGATTGACTGTGGGACTAAATTGAACTGATTTTGAACTGTGACCTTATAAATGTTATAAGTGAGACAAGTGGACTCCAAGAAATAACATTCTTCTGAATTTGACATGATTGCCGGAACTCAGCGATTACACTGGGCGCTGTGGTAGCGCTTCATTTAAAAATTTTGATTATTAAGTATTATTTAACTGTGGGACCGATCCTAGGCGTTATCGCGCGCTGAAGAAATAGCGACAGTTTCAAAAACTACATTTCATTGACTTTCTAACGATGTCAGTCCGTTTGAGTTACAACAGTTGGGTCACCTAATAGTACCAACATGTACTTAGCGATATTTCTCTGATATTACTAGGTTGCATCGCTTTTAACAATGAAACGATTGACTGTGGGACTTAATTCAACTAACTGTGGACTGTGACCTGATGAATGTGATAAATGAGACAATTGGACTCCAAGAAATAACATTCTTCTTAGTTTGACGTGATTGCCGGAACTCTTTTTCTTTTCAATTTATTTAAAGTCGATTATTCACATATTTACAATAATTTCCAAGAAAAAAAAAAAAAAAGTAATTAAGAAAACTAATCTAAATCGACTCAGCGATTAGACTGGGCGCTGTGGTAGCGCCTCATTTAAAAATTTAGGTAAATAAGTCATTTTTTACTGTGCAACCAATCCTAGCTGTTATCGCACGCTCTAGAAATAGCGACAGTTTCAAAAAGTACATTTCATTGACTTTCTAACAGTATCAATCCGTTTGAGTTACAAGAGTTGGGTCACCTAATCGTACCAACATGTACTTAGCGAGATTTTTCTGATATTACTAGGTTGCATCGCTTTTACCAATGAAATGATTGACTGTGGGACTTAATTGAACTAACTTTGGACTGTGACCTGATAAATGTTATAAGTGAGACAATTGGACTCCAAGAAGTAACATTCTTTCTAATTTGACATGATTGCCGGAACTCAGCGATTACACTGGGTACACAAAAAACTATATTTCATTGACTTTCTAACGGTGTCTGTCCGTTTGAGTTACAACGGTTGGGTCACATATTCGTACAAACATGTATTTAGCGATATTTTTCTCATATTACTACGTTGCATCGCTTGTAACAGTGAAACGATTGACTATGGGACTAAATTGAACTGATTTTGGACTGTGACCTTAAAAATGTTATAAGTGAGACAAGTGGACTCCAAGAAATAACATTCTTCTGAATTTGACATGATTGCCGGAACCCAGCGATTACACTGGGCGCTGTGGTAGCGCTTCATTTAAAAATTTAGATTAATAAGTAATTTTTTACTGTTGGACCAATCCTAGCGTTATCGCACGTTGAAGAAATAGCGACAGTTTCAAAAACTACATTTCATTGACTTTCTAACGATGTCAGTCCGTTTGAGACACAACAGTTGGGTCACCTAATCGTACCAACATGTACTTAGCGATATTTTTCTGATATTACTAGGTTGCATCGCTTTTAACACTGAAACGATTGACTGTGGGACTTAATTGAACTAACTGTGGACTGTGACCTGAAAAATGTGATAAATGAGACAATGGGACTCCAAGAAATAACATTCTTCTGAATTTGACATGATTGCCGGAACTCAGCGATTACACTGGGCGCTGTGGTAGCGCTTCATTTGAAAATTTAGATTAATAAGTAATTTTTTGCTGTTGGACCAATCCTAGGCGTTATCGCACGTTGAAGAAATAGCGACAGTTTCAAAAACTACATTTCATTGTCTTTCTAACAATGTCAGTCCGTTTGAGTTACAACAGTTGGGTCACCTAATCGTACCAACATGTACTTAGCGATATTTCTCTGATATTACTAGGTTGCATCGCTTTTAACAATGAAACGATTGACTGTGGGACTTAATTCAACTAACTGTGGACTGTGACCTGATAAATGTGATAAATGAGACAATTGGACTCCAAGAAATAACATTCTTCTTAGTTTGACGTGATTGCCGGAACTCTTTTTCTTTTCAATTTATTTAAAGTCGATTATTCACATATTTACAATAATTTCCAAGAAAAAAAAAAAAAAAGTAATTAAGAAAACTAATCTAAATCGACTCAGCGATTAGACTGGGCGCTGTGGTAGCGCCTCATTTAAAAATTTAGGTAAATAAGTCATTTTTTACTGTGCAACCAATCCTAGCTGTTATCGCACGCTCTAGAAATAGCGACAGTTTCAAAAAGTACATTTCATTGACTTTCTAACAGTATCAATCCGTTTGAGTTACAAGAGTTGGGTCACCTAATCGTACCAACATGTACTTAGCGAGATTTTTCTGATATTACTAGGTTGCATCGCTTTTACCAATGAAATGATTGACTGTGGGACTTAATTGAACTAACTTTGGACTGTGACCTGATAAATGTTATAAGTGAGACAATTGGACTCCAAGAAGTAACATTCTTTCTAATTTGACATGATTGCCGGAACTCAGCGATTACACTGGGTACACAAAAAACTATATTTCATTGACTTTCTAACGGTGTCTGTCCGTTTGAGTTACAACGGTTGGGTCACATATTCGTACAAACATGTATTTAGCGATATTTTTCTCATATTACTACGTTGCATCGCTTGTAACAGTGAAACGATTGACTATGGGACTAAATTGAACTGATTTTGGACTGTGACCTTAAAAATGTTATAAGTGAGACAAGTGGACTCCAAGAAATAACATTCTTCTGAATTTGACATGATTGCCGGAACCCAGCGATTACACTGGGCGCTGTGGTAGCGCTTCATTTAAAAATTTAGATTAATAAGTAATTTTTTACTGTTGGACCAATCCTAGCGTTATCGCACGTTGAAGAAATAGCGACAGTTTCAAAAACTACATTTCATTGACTTTCTAACGATGTCAGTCCGTTTGAGACACAACAGTTGGGTCACCTAATCGTACCAACATGTACTTAGCGATATTTTTCTGATATTACTAGGTTGCATCGCTTTTAACACTGAAACGATTGACTGTGGGACTTAATTGAACTAACTGTGGACTGTGACCTGAAAAATGTGATAAATGAGACAATGGGACTCCAAGAAATAACATTCTTCTGAATTTGACATGATTGCCGGAACTCAGCGATTACACTGGGCGCTGTGGTAGCGCTTCATTTGAAAATTTAGATTAATAAGTAATTTTTTGCTGTTGGACCAATCCTAGGCGTTATCGCACGTTGAAGAAATAGCGACAGTTTCAAAAACTACATTTCATTGTCTTTCTAACAATGTCAGTCCGTTTGAGTTACAACAGTTGGGTCACCTAATCGTACCAACATGTACTTAGCGATATTTTTATGATATTACTAGGTTGCATCTTAACAATGAAACGATTGACTGTGGTACTTAATTGAACTAACTGTGGACTGTGACCTGATAAATGTCATAAATGAGACAATGGGACTCCAAGAAATAATATTCTTCTTAGTTTGACGTGATTGCCGGAACTCTTTTTCTTTTCAATTTATTTAAAGTCGATTATTCACATATTTACAATAATTTCCAAGAAAAAAAAAAAAAAGTAATTAAGAAAACTAATCTAAATCGACTCAGCGATTAGACTGGGCGCTGTGGTAGCGCTTCATTTCAAAATTTAGATAAATAAGTCATTCTTTACTTTGGGACCAATCCTATCCGTTATTGCACGCTGAAGAAATAGCGACAGTTTCAAAAACTACATTACAATGACTTTCTGACGGTGTCAGTCCGTTTGAGTTACAACAGTTGGGTCACATATTCGTACCAACATGTACCTAGCGATATTTTTCTGATATTACTAGGTTGCATCGCTTTTAACAGTGAAACGATTGACTGTGGGACTAAATTGAACTGATTTTGAACTGTGACCTTATAAATGTTATAAGTGAGACAAGTGGACTCCAAGAAATAACATTCTTCTGAATTTGACATGATTGCCGGAACTCAGCGATTACACTGGGCGCTGTGGTAGCGCTTCATTTAAAAATTTAGATTAATAAGTAAATTTTTACTGTTGGACCAATCCTAGGCGTTCTCGCACGTTGAAGAAATAGCGACAGTTTCAAAAACTACATTTCATTGAATTTCTAACGATGTCAGTCCGTTTGAGTTACAACAGTTGGGTCACCTAATCGTACCAACATGTATTTAGCAAATTTTTTCTGATATTACTAGGTTGCATCGCTTTTAACAGTGAAACGATTGACTGTGGGACTAAATTGAACTAGATTTGGACTGTGACCTTATAAATGTTATAAGTGGGACAATTGGACTCCAAGAAGTAACAGTCTTTCTAATTTGACATGATTGCCGGAACTCAGCGATTACACTGGGTGCTGTTGTAGCGCTTCATTTAATAATTTAGATAAATAAGTCATTTTTTACTGTGGGACCAATCCTAGCCGTTATCGCGCGCTGAAGAAATAGCGACAGTTTCAAAAACTATATTTCATTGACTTTCTAACGGTATCACTCCGCTTCAGTAACAACGGTTGCGTCACATATTCGTACCAACATTTACTTAGCTATATTTTTCTCATATTACTAGGTTGCATCGCTTGTAACAGTGAAACGATTGACTATGGGACTAAACTGAACTGATTTTGGACTGTGACCTTATAAATGTGATAAATGAGAAAATTGGACTCCAAGAAGTAACATTCATTCCAATTTGACATGATTGCCGGAACTCAGCGATTACACGGGGCACTCAAAAAGTACATCTCATTGACTTTCTAACGGTGTCTGTCCGTTTGAGTTACAACGGTTAGGTCACATTTTCGTACCAACATGTATTTAGCGATATTTTTCTCATATTACTAGGTTGCATCGCTTTTAACAGTGAAACGATTGACTGTTGGCCTATATTGAACTAATTTTGGACTGTGACCTTATAAATGTTAAAAGTGAGACAATTGGACTCCAAGAAGTAACAGTCTTTTTAATTTGACATGATTGCCGGAACTCAGCGATTACACTGGGCGCTGTGGTAGCGCTTCACTTAAAAATTTAAATAAGTAAGTCATTTTTTACTGTGGGACCAATCCTAGCCGTTATCGCGCGCTGAAGAAATAGCGACAGTTTCAAAAAAATACATTTCATTGACTTTGTAACAGTATCAATCCGCTTCAGTTACTACGGTTGCGTCACATACTCGTACCAACATGTATTTAGCGATATTTTTCTCATATTACTAGGTTGCATCGCTTTTAACAGTGAAACGATTGACTGTGGGACTAAATTGAACTGATTTTGGACTGTGACCTTAGAAATGTTATAAGTGAGACAATTGGACTCCAAGAAGTAACATTCTTTCTAATTTGACATGATTGCGGGAACTCACGATTACACTGGGCGCTCAAAAAGTACATTTCATTGACTTTCTAACAGTATCAATCTGTTTGAGTTACAACAGTTGGGTCACCTAATCGTACCAACATGTACTTAGCGATATTTTTCTGATATTACTAGTTGCATCGCTTTTAACAATGAAACGATTGACTGTGGGACTTAATTGAACTAACTTTGGACTGTAACCTGATAAATGTGATAAATTAGACAAGTTGACTCCAAGAAAAAACATTCTTTCTAATTTGACATGATTCCCGGAACTCAGCAATTACACTGGGCGCTGTGTTTGCGCTTCACTTAAAAATTTAGATAAGTAAGTCATTCTTTACTGTGGGACAAATCCTAGCCGTTATCGCGCGCTGAAGAAATAGCGATAGTTTCAAAAACTACATTTCATTGACTTTCTAACGGTATCAATCCACTTCAGTTACAACGGTTTCGTCACATACCCGTACCAACATGTAATTAGCGATATTTTTCTCATATTACCAGGCCGCATCGCTTTTAACAGTGAAACGATTGACTGTGGGACTAAATTGAACTGATTTTCGACTGTGACCTTACAAATGTTATAAGTGAGACAATTGAACTCCAAGAAGTAACATTCTTTCTAATTTGACATGATTGCCGGAACTCTGCGATTACACTGGGCACTCAAAGAGTACATCTCATTGACTTTCTAACGGTGTCTGTCCGTTTGAGTTACAGAGGTTGGGTCACATATTCGTACCAACATGTATTTAGCGATATTTTTCTCATATTACTAGGTTGCATCGCTTTTAACAGTGAAACGATTGACTGTGGGACTAAATTTAACTGATTTTGGACTGTGACCTTATAAATGTTACAAGTGAGACTATTGGACTCCATAGAGTAACATTCTTTCTAATTTGTCATGATTGCCGGAACTCAGCAATTACACTGGGCGCTGTGGTAGCGCTTCATTTAAAAATTTAGATAAATAAGTCATTCTTTACAGTGGGACCAAACCTAGCCGTTATCGCGTGCTGAAGAAATAGCGACAGTTTCAAAAACTATATTTCATTGACTTTCTAACGGTATCACTTCGCTTCAGTAACAACGGTTGCGTCACATATTCGTACCAACACTTACTTAGCGATATTTTTCTCATATTACTAGGTTGCATCGCTTGTAACAGTGAAACGATTGACTATGGGACTAAATTGAACTGATTTTGGACTATGACCTTATAAATGTGATAAGTGAGACAATTGGACTCCAAGAAATAACATTCTTCTGAATTTGACATGATTGCCGGAACCCAGCGATTACACTGGGCGCTGTGGTAGCGCTTCATTTAAAAATTTAGATTAATAAGTAATTTTTTACTGTTGGACCAATCCTAGGCGTTATCGCACGTTGAAGAAATAGCGACAGTTTCAAAAACTACATTTCATTGACATTCTAACGATGTCAATCCGTTTGAGATACAACAGTTGGGTCACCTAATCGTACCAACATGTACTTAGCGATATTTTTCTGATATTACTAGGTTGCATCGCTTTTAACAATGAAACGATTGACTGTGGGATTAATTGAACTAACTGTGGACTGTGACCTGATAAATGTCATAAATGAGACAATGGGACTCCAAGAAATAACATTCTTCTTAGTTTGACGTGATTGCCGGAACTCTTTTTCTTTTCAATTTATTTAAAGTCGATTATTCACATATTTACAATAATTTCCAAGAAAAAAAAAAAAAGTAATTAAGAAAACTAATCTAAATCGACTCAGCGATTAGACTTGGCGCTGTGGTAGCGCTTCATTTCAAAATTTAGATAAATAAGTCATTCTTTACTTTGGGACCAATCCTATCCGTTATCGCACGCTGAAGAAATAGCGACAGTTTCAAAAACTACATTACAATGACTTTCTGACGGTGTCAGTCCGTTTAAGTTACAATAGTTGGGTCACATATTCGTACCAACATGTACCTAGCGATATTTTTCTGATATTACTAGGTTGCATCGCTTTTAACAATGAAACGATTGACTGTGGGACTTAATAGAACTAACTTTGGACTGTGACCTGATAAATGTGATAAATTAGACAAGTGGACTCCAAGAAAAAACATTCTTCTTAATTTGACGTGATTGCCGGAACCCAGCGATTACACTGGGCGCTGTGAGAACGCTTCACTTAAAAATTTAGATAAGTAAGTCATTCTTTACTGTGCGACCAATCCTAGCCGTTATCGCGCGCTGAAGAAATAGCGACAGTTTCAAAAACTACATTTCATTGACTTTCTAACGGTATCAATCCGCTTCACTTACAACGGTTTCGTCACATACTCGTACCAACATGTACTTAGCGATGTTTTTCTGATATTACTAGGTTGCATCGCTTTTAACAATGAAACGATTGACTGTGGGACTTAATTGAACTAACTTTGGACTGTAACCTGATAAATGTGATAAATTAGACAAGTTGACTCCAAGAAAAAACATTCTTTCTAATTTGACATGATTCCCGGAACTCAGCAATTACACTGGGCGCTGTGTTTGCGCTTCACTTAAAAATTTAGATAAGTAAGTCATTCTTTACTGTGGGACAAATCCTAGCCGTTATCGCGCGCTGAAGAAATAGCGATAGTTTCAAAAACTACATTTCATTGACTTTCTAACGGTATCAATCCGCTTCAGTTACAACGGTTTCGTCACATACCCGTACCAACATGTAATTAGCGATATTTTTCTCATATTACCAGGCCGCATCGCTTTTAACAGTGAAACGATTGACTGTGGGACTAAATTGAACTGATTTTTGACTGTGACCTTACAAATGTTATAAGTGAGACAATTGAACTCCAAGAAGTAACATTCTTTCTAATTTGACATGATTGCCGGAACTCTGCGATTACACTGGGCACTCAAAGAGTACATCTCATTGACTTTCTAACGGTGTCTGTCCGTTTGAGTTACAGAGGTTGGGTCACATATTCGTACCAACATGTATTTAGCGATATTTTTCTCATATTACTAGGTTGCATCGCTTTTAACAGTGAAACGATTGACTGTGGGACTAAATTTAACTGATTTTGGACTGTGACCTTATAAATGTTACAAGTGAGACTATTGGACTCCATAGAGTAACATTCTTTCTAATTTGTCATGATTGCCGGAACTCAGCAATTACACTGGGCGCTGTGGTAGCGCTTCATTTAAAAATTTAGATAAATAAGTCATTCTTTACAGTGGGACCAAACCTAGCCGTTATCGCGTGCTGAAGAAATAGCGACAGTTTCAAAAACTATATTTCATTGACTTTCTAACGGTATCACTTCGCTTCAGTAACGACGGTTGCGTCACATATTCGTACCAACACTTACTTAGCGATATTTTTCTCATATTACTAGGTTGCATCGCTTGTAACAGTGAAACGATTGACTATGGGACTAAATTGAACTGATTTTGGACTATGACCTTATAAATGTGATAAGTGAGACAATTGGACTCCAAGAAATAACATTCTTCTGAATTTGACATGATTGCCGGAACCCAGCGATTACACTGGGCGCTGTGGTAGCGCTTCATTTAAAAATTTAGATTAATAAGTAATTTTTTACTGTTGGACCAATCCTAGGCGTTATCGCACGTTGAAGAAATAGCGACAGTTTCACAAACTACATTTCTTTGACTTTCTAACGATGTCAGTCCGTTTGAGATACAACAGTTGGGTCACCTAATCGTACCAACATGTACTTAGCGATATTTTTCTGATATTACTAGGTTGCATCGCTTTTAACAATGAAACGATTGACTGTGGGACTTAATTGAACTAACTGTGGACTGTGACCTGATAAATGTCATAAATGAGACAATGGGACTCCAAGAAATAACATTCTTCTTAGTTTGACGTGATTGCCGGAACTCTTTTTCTTTTCAATTTATTTAAAGTCGATTATTCACATATTTACAATAATTTCCAAGAAAAAAAAAAAGTAATTAAGAAAACTAATCTAAATCGACTCAGCGATTAGACTGGGCGCTGTGGTAGCGCTTCATTTCAAAATTTAGATAAATAAGTCATTCTTTACTTTGGGACCAATCCTATCCGTTATCGCACGCTGAAGAAATAGCGACAGTTTCAAAAACTACATTACAATGACTTTCTGACGGTGTCAGTCCGTTTGAGTTACAATAGTTGGGTCACATATTCGTACCAACATGTACCTAGCGATATTTTTCTGATATTACTAGGTTGCATCGCTTTTAACAATGAAACGATTGACTGTGGGACTTAATAGAACTAACTTTGGACTGTGACCTGATAAATGTGATAAATTAGACAAGTGGACTCCAAGAAAAAACATTCTTCTTAATTTGACGTGATTGCCGGAACCCAGCGATTACACTGGGCGCTGTGATAGCACTTCACTTAAAAATTTAGATAAGTAAGTCATTCTTTACTGTGCGACCAATCCTAGCCGTTATCGCACGCTGAAGAAATAGCGACAGTTTCAAAAACTACATTTCATTGACTTTCTAACGGTATCAATCCGCTTCAGTTACAACGGTTTCGTCACATACTCGTACCAACATGTATTTAGCGATATTTTTCTCATATTACTAGGCCGCATAGCTTTTAACAGTGAAACGATTGACTGTGGGACTAAATTGAACTGATTTTGGACTGTGACCTTATAAATGTTATAAGTGAGACAAGTGCACTCCAAGAAATAACATTCTTCTGAATTTGACATGATTGCCGGAATTCAGCGATTACACTTGGCGCTGTGGTAGCGCTTCATTTAAAAATTTAGATTAATAAGTAATTTTTTACTGTTGGACCAATCCTAGGTGTTCTCGCACGTTGAAGAAATAGCGACAGTTTCAAAAACTACATTTCATTGAATTTCTAACGATGTCAGTCCGTTTGAGTTACAACAGTTGGGTCACCTAATCGTACCAACATGTATTTAGCAAATTTTTTCTGATATTACTAGGTTGCATCGCTTTTAACAGTGAAACGATTGACTGTGGGACTAAATTGAACTAATTTTGGACTGTGACCTTATAAATGTTATAAGTGAGACAATTGGACTCCAAGAAGTAACAGTCTTTCTAATTTGACATGATTGCCGGAACTCAGCGATTACACTGGGCGCTGTGGTAGCGCTTCACTTAAAAATTTAAATAAGTAAGTCATTCTTTACTGTGGGACCAATCCTAGCCGTTATCGCGCGCTGAAGAAAAAGCGACAGTTTCAAAAAAATACATTTCATTGACTTTGTAACAGTATCAATCCGCTTCAGTTACTACGGTTGCGTCACATACTCGTACCAACATGTATTTAGCGATATTTTTCTCATATTTCTAGGTTGCATCGCTTTTAACAGTGAAACGAGTGACTGTGGGACTAAATCGAACTGATTTTGGACTGTGACCTTAGAAATGTTATAAGTGAGACAATTGGACTCCAAGAAGTAACATTCTTTCTAATTTGACATGATTGCGGGAACTCAGCGATTACACTGGGCGCTCAAAAAGTACATTTCATTGACTTTCTAACGGTGTCAGTCCGTTGGAGTTACAACAGTTGGGTCACATACTCGTACCAACATGTATTTAGCAAATTTTTCTCATATTACTAGGTTGCATCGCTTTTAACAGTGAAACGATTGACAGTGGGACTAAATTGAACTGATTTTGGACTGTGACCTTATAAATGTTATAAGTGAGACAATTGGACTCCAAGAAGTAACATTCTTTCTAATTTTAGATGATTGCCGGAACTCAGCGATTACACTGGGCGCTGTGATAGCGCCTCATTTAAAAATTTAGATTAATAAGTCATTTTTTACTGTGTGACCAATCCTAGCCGTTATCGCGCGCTGAAGAAATAGCGACAGTTTCAAAAAGTACATTTCATTGACTTTCTAACAGTATCAATCCGTTTGAGTTACAACAGTTGGGTCACCTAATCGTACCAACATGTACTTAGCGATATTTTTCTGATATTACTAGTTGCATCGCTTTTAACAATGAAATGATTGACTGTGGGACTTAATTGAACTAACTTTGGACTGTGACCTGATAAATGTGATAAATGAGACAATTGGACTCCAAGAAATAACATTCTTCTTAATTTGACGTGATTGCCGGAACTCAGCGATTAGACTGGGCGCTCTGGTAGCGCTTCATTTAAAAATTTAGATAAATAAGTCATTCTTTACTGTGGGACCAATCCTATCCGTTATCGCACGCTGAAGAAATAGCGACATTTTCAAAAACTACATTACAATGACTTTCTGACGGTGTCAGTCCGTTTGAATTACAAGAATTGGGGCACATATTCGTACCAACATGTACTTAGCGATGTTTTTCTGATATTACTAGGTTGCATCGCTTTTAACAATGAAACGATTGACTGTGGGACTTAATTGAACTAACTTGACTGTAACCTGATAAATGTGATAAATTAGACAAGTTGACTCCAAGAAAAAACATTCTTTCTAATTTGACATGATTCCCGGAACTCAGCAATTACACTGGGCGCTGTGTTTGCGCTTCACTTAAAAATTTAGATAAGTAAGTCATTCTTTACTGTAGGACAAATCCTAGCCGTTATCGCGCGCTGAAGAAATAGCGATTGTTTCAAAAACTACATTTCATTGACTTTCTAACTGTATCAATCCGCTTCAGTTACAACGGTTTCGTCACATACCCGTACCAACATGTAATTAGCTATATTTTTCTCATATTACCAGGCCGCATCGCTTTTAACAGTGAAACGATTGACTGTGGGACTAAATTGAACTGATTTTCGACTGTGACCTTACAAATGTTATAAGTGAGACAATTGGACTCCAAGAACTAACATTCTTTCTAATTTGACATGATTGCCGGAACTCTGCGATTACACTGGGCACTCAAAGAGTACATCTCATTGACTTTCTAACGGTGTCTGTCCGTTTGAGTTACAGAGGTTGGGTCACATATTCGTACCAACATGTATTTAGCGATATTTTTCTCATATTACTAGGTTGCATCGCTTTTAACAGTGAAACGATTGACTGTGGGACTAAATTTAACTGATTTTGGACTGTGACCTTATAAATGTTACAAGTGAGACTATTGGACTCCATAGAGTAACATTCTTTCTAATTTGTCATGATTGCCGGAACTCAGCAATTACACTGGGCGCTGTGGTAGCGCTTCATTTAAAAATTTAGATAAATAAGTCATTCTTTACAGTGGGACCAAACCTAGCCGTTATCGCGTGCTGAAGAAATAGCGACAGTTTCAAAAACTATATTTCATTGACTTTCTAACGGTATCACTTCGCTTAAGTAACAACGGTTGCGTCACATATTTGTACCAACACTTACTTAGCGATATTTTTCTCATATTACTAGGTTGCATCGCTTGTAACAGTGAAACGATTGACTATGGGACTAAATTAAACTGATTTTGGACTATGACCTTATAAATGTGATAAATGAGAAAATTGGACTCTAAGACATAACATTCTTCTTAATTTGACATGATTGCCGGAACTCAGCGATGGGCGCTGTGGTAGCGCTTCATTTAAAAATTTAGATTAATAAGTCATTTTTTACTGTGGGGCCAATCCTAGCCGTTATCGCGCGCTGAAGAAATAACGACAGTTTCAAAAACTACATTTTATTGACTTTCTAACGGTGTCAGTCCGTTTAAGTTACAACGGTTGGGTCACATATTCGTACCAACATGTATTTAGCGATATTTATCTGATATTAGTAGGTTGCATCGCTTTTAACAGAAAAACGATTGACTGTGGGACTTAATTTAACTAACTTTGGACTGTGATCTGAAAAATGTGATAAATGAGAAAATTGGACTCCAAGAAATAACATTCTTCTTAATTTGACATGATTGCCGGAACTCAGAGATTACACTGGGCGCTGTGGCAGCGCTTCAATTAAAAATTTAGATTAATAAGTCATTTTTTACTGGGGCACCAATCCCAGCCGTTATCGCGCGCTGAAGAAATAGCGACAGTTTCAAAAACTACATTTCAATGACTTTCTAACGGTGTCAGTCCGTTTGAGTTACAACGGTTGGGACACATATTTGTACCAACATGTTTTTAGCGATATTTTTCTGATATTACTAGGTTGCATCGTTTTTAACTATGAAGCGATTTGACTGTGGGACTGAATTGAACTAACTTTGAGCTGTGACCTGATAAATGTGATAAATGAGAAAATTGGACTCCAAGAAATAACATTCTTCTTAATTTGACATGATTGCCGGAACACAGCGATTACACTGGGCGCTGTGGTAGCGCTTCATTTAAAAACTTAGATTAATAAGTCATTTTTTACTCTGGGACCAATCCTAGCAGTTATCGCACGCTGAAGAAAAAGCGACAGTTTCAAAAACTACATTTCATTGACTTTCTAACGGTGTCAGTCCGTTTGAGTTTCAACGGTTGGGTCACATATTCGTACCAACATGTATTTAGCGATATTTTTCTGACATTACTAGGTTGCATCGCTTTTAACAGTGAAACGATTGACAGTGGGACTAAATTGAACTGATTTTGGACTGTGACCTTATAAATGTTATAAGTGAGACAATTGGACTCCAAGAAGTAACATTCTTTCTAGTTTTAGATGATTGCCGGAACTCAGCGATTACACTGGGCGCTGTGGTAGCGCCTCATTTAAAAATTTAGATTAATAAGTCATTTTTTACTGTGTGACCAATCCTAGCCGTTATCGCGCGCTGAAGAAATAGCGACAGTTTCAAAAAGTACATTTCATTGACTTTCTAACAGTATCAATCCGTTTGAGTTACAACAGTTGGGTCACCTAATCGTACCAACATGTACTTAGCGATATTTTTTTGATATTACTAGGTTGCATCGCTTTTAACACTGAAACGATTGACTGTGGGACTTAATTGAACTAACTGTGGACTGTGACCTGAAAAATGTGATAAATGAGACAATGGGACTCCAAGAAATAACATTCTTCTTAGTTTGACGTGATTGCCGGAACTCTTTTTCTTTTCAATTTATTTAAAGTCGATTATTCACATATTTACAATAATTTCCAAGAAAAAAAAAAAAAGTAATTAAGAAGATTACTAGGTTGCATCGCTTTTAACAATGAAGCGATTGACTGTGGGACTTAATTGAACTATCTCTGGACTGTGACCTGATAAATGTGATAAATGAGACAATTGGACTCCAAGAAAAAACATTCTTCTTATATTGACATGATTGCCCAAACTCAGGGGTTACACTGGGCGCTGCAGTAGGGCTTCAATTAGGAATTTAGATAAGTAAGTCATTCTTTTACTGTGGGACCAATCCTAGCCGTTATAGCGCGCTGAAGAAATAGCGATTGTTTCAAAAACTACATTTCATTGACTTTCTAACTGTATCAATCCGCTTCAGTTACAACGGTTTCGTCACATACCCGTACCAACATGTAATTAGCTATATTTTTCTCATATTACCAGGCCGCATCGCTTTTAACAGTGAAACGATTGACTGTGGGACTAAATTGAACTGATTTTCGACTGTGACCTTACAAATGTTATAAGTGAGACAATTGGACTCCAAGAACTAACATTCTTTCTAATTTGACATGATTGCCGGAACTCTGCGATTACACTGGGCACTCAAAGAGTACATCTCATTGACTTTCTAACGGTGTCTGTCCGTTTGAGTTACAGAGGTTGGGTCACATATTCGTACCAACATGTATTTAGCGATATTTTTCTCATATTACTAGGTTGCATCGCTTTTAACAGTGAAACGATTGACTGTGGGACTAAATTTAACTGATTTTGGACTGTGACCTTATAAATGTTACAAGTGAGACTATTGGACTCCATAGAGTAACATTCTTTCTAATTTGTTATGATTGCCGGAACTCAGCAATTACACTGGGCGCTGTGGTAGCGCTTCATTTAAAAATTTAGATAAATAAGTCATTCTTTACAGTGGGACCAAACCTAGCCGTTATCGCGTGCTGAAGAAATAGCGACAGTTTCAAAAACTATATTTCATTGACTTTCTAACGGTATCACTTCGCTTAAGTAACAACGGTTGCGTCACATATTTGTACCAACACTTACTTAGCGATATTTTTCTCATATTACTAGGTTGCATCGCTTGTAACAGTGAAACGATTGACTATGGGACTAAATTAAACTGATTTTGGACTATGACCTTATAAATGTGATAAATGAGAAAATTGGACTCTAAGACATAACATTCTTCTTAATTTGACATGATTGCCGGAACTCAGCGATGGGCGCTGTGGTAGCGCTTCATTTAAAAATTTAGATTAATAAGTCATTTTTTACTGTGGGGCCAATCCTAGCCGTTATCGCGCGCTGAAGAAATAACGACAGTTTCAAAAACTACATTTTATTGACTTTCTAACGGTGTCAGTCCGTTTAAGTTACAACGGTTGGGTCACATATTCGTACCAACATGTATTTAGCGATATTTATCTGATATTAGTAGGTTGCATCGCTTTTAACAGAAAAACGATTGACTGTGGGACTTAATTTAACTAACTTTGGACTGTGATCTGAAAAATGTGATAAATGAGAAAATTGGACTCCAAGAAATAACATTCTTCTTAATTTGACATGATTGCCGGAACTCAGAGATTACACTGGGCGCTGTGGCAGCGCTTCAATTAAAAATTTAGATTAATAAGTCATTTTTTACTGGGGCACCAATCCCAGCCGTTATCGCGCGCTGAAGAAGTAGCGACAGTTTCAAAAACTACATTTCAATGACTTTCTAACGGTGTCAGTCCGTTTGAGTTACAACGGTTGGGACACATATTTGTACCAACATGTTTTTAGCGATATTTTTCTGATATTACTAGGTTGCATCGCTTTTAACTATGAAGCGATTTGACTGTGGGACTGAATTGAACTAACTTTGAGCTGTGACCTGATAAATGTGATAAATGAGAAAATTGGACTCCAAGAAATAACATTCTTCTTAATTTGACATGATTGCCGGAACACAGCGATTACACTGGGCGCTGTGGTAGCGCTTCATTTAAAAACTTAGATTAATAAGTCATTTTTTACTCTGGGACCAATCCTAGCAGTTATCGCACGCTGAAGAAAAAGCGACAGTTTCAAAAACTACATTTCATTGACTTTCTAACGGTGTCAGTCCGTTTGAGTTTCAACGGTTGGGTCACATATTCGTACCAACATGTATTTAGCGATATTTTTCTGACATTACTAGGTTGCATCGCTTTTAACAGTGAAACGATTGACAGTGGGACTAAATTGAACTGATTTTGGACTGTGACCTTATAAATGTTATAAGTGAGACAATTGGACTCCAAGAAGTAACATTCTTTCTAGTTTTAGATGATTGCCGGAACTCAGCGATTACACTGGGCGCTGTGGTAGCGCCTCATTTAAAAATTTAGATTAATAAGTCATTTTTTACTGTGTGACCAATCCTAGCCGTTATCGCGCGCTGAAGAAATAGCGACAGTTTCAAAAAGTACATTTCATTGACTTTCTAACAGTATCAATCCGTTTGAGTTACAACAGTTGGGTCACCTAATCGTACCAACATGTACTTAGCGATATTTTTTTGATATTACTAGTTGCATCGCTTTTAACAATGAAATGATTGACTGTGGGACTTAATTGAACTAACTTTGGACTGTGACCTGATAAATGTGATAAATGAGACAATTGGACTCCAAGAAATAACAGTCTTCTTAATTTGACGTGATTGCCGGAACTCAGCGATTAGACTGGGCGCTCTGGTAGCGCTTCATTTAAAAATTTAGATAAATAAGTCATTCTTTACTGTGGGACCAATCCTATCCGTTATCGCACGCTGAAGAAATAGCGACATTTTCAAAAACTACATTACAATGACTTTCTGACAGTGTCAGTCTGTTTGAATTACAAGAGTTGGGTCACATATTCGTACCAACATGTACTTAGCGATGTTTTTCTGATATAACTAGGTTGCATCGCTTTTAACAATGAAACGATTGACTGTGGGACTTAATTGAACTAACTTGACTGTAACCTGATCAATGTGATAAATTAGACAAGTTGACTCCAAGAAAAAACATTCTTTCTAATTTGACATGATTCCCGGAACTCAGCAATTACACTGGGCGCTGTGTTTGCGCTTCACTTAAAAACTTAGATAAGTAAGTCATTCTTTACTGTGGGACAAATCCTAGCCGTTATCGCGCACTGAAGAAATAGCGATTGTTTCAAAAACTACATTTCATTGACTTTCTAACGGTATCAATCCGCTTCAGTTACAACGGTTTCGTCACATACCCGTACCAACATGTAATTAGCGATATTTTTCTCATATTACCAGGCCGCATCGCTTTTAACAGTGAAACGATTGACTGTGGGACTAAATTGAACTGATTTTCGACTGTGACCTTACAAATGTTATAAGTGAGACAATTGGACTCCAAGAAGTAACATTCTTTCTAATTTGACATGATTGCCGGAACCCTGCGATTACACTGGGCACTCAAAGAGTACATCTCATTGACTTTCTAACGGTGTCTGTCCGTTTGAGTTGCAGAGGTTGGGTCACATATTCGTACCAACATGTATTTAGCGATATTTTTCTCATATTACTAGGTTGCATCGCTTTTAACAGTGAAACGATTGACTGTGGGACTAAATTTAACTGATTTTGGACTGTGACCTTATAAATGTTACAAGTGAGACTATTGGACTCCATAGAGTAACATTCTTTCTAATTTGTCATGATTGCCGGAACTCAGCAATTACACTGGGCGCTGTGGTAGCGCTTCATTTAAAAATTTAGATAAATATGTCATTCTTTACAGTGGGACCAAACCTAGCCGTTATCGCGTGCTAAAGAAATAGCGACAGTTTCAAAAACTATATTTCATTGACTTTCTAACGGTATCACTTCGCTTCAGTAACAACGGTTGCGTCACATATTCGTACCAACACTTACTTAGCGATATTTTTCTCATATTACTAGGTTGCATCGCTTGTAACAGTGAAACGATTGACTATGGGACTAAATTGAACTGATTTTGGACTATGACCTTATAAATGTGATAATTGAGACAATTGGACTCCTAGAAATAACATTCTTCTGAATTTGACATGATTGCCGGAACCCAGCGATTACACTGGGCGCTGTGGTAGCGCTTCATTTAAAAATTTAGATTAATAAGTAATTTTTTACTGTTGGACCAATCCTAGGCGTTATCGCACGTTGAAGAAATAGCGACAGTTTCAAAAACTACATTTCATTGACTTTCTAACGATGTCAGTCCGTTTGAGATACAACAGTTGGGTCACCTAATCGTACTAACATGTACTTAGCGATATTTTTCTGATATTACTAGGTTGCATCGCTTTTAACACTGAAACGATTGACTGTGGGACTTAATTGAACTAACTGTGGACTGTGACCTGAAAAATGTGATAAATGAGACAATGGGACTCCAAGAAATAACATTCTTCTTAGTTTGACGTGATTGCCGGAACTCTTTTTCTTTTCAATTTATTTAAAGTCGATTATTCACATATTTACAATAATTTCCAAGAAAAAAAAAAAAAGTAATTAAGAAGATTACTAGGTTGCATCGCTTTTAACAATGAAGCGATTGACTGTGGGACTTAATTGAACTATCTCTGGACTGTGACCTGATAAATGTGATAAATGAGACAATTGGACTCCAAGAAAAAACATTCTTCTTATATTGACATGATTGCCCAAACTCAGGGGTTACACTGGGCGCTGCAGTAGGGCTTCAATTAGGAATTTAGATAAGTAAGTCATTCTTTTACTGTGGGACCAATCCTAGCCGTTATAGCGCGCTGAAGAAATAGCGATTGTTTCAAAAACTACATTTCATTGACTTTCTAACTGTATCAATCCGCTTCAGTTACAACGGTTTCGTCACATACCCGTACCAACATGTAATTAGCTATATTTTTCTCATATTACCAGGCCGCATCGCTTTTAACAGTGAAACGATTGACTGTGGGACTAAATTGAACTGATTTTCGACTGTGACCTTACAAATGTTATAAGTGAGACAATTGGACTCCAAGAACTAACATTCTTTCTAATTTGACATGATTGCCGGAACTCTGCGATTACACTGGGCACTCAAAGAGTACATCTCATTGACTTTCTAACGGTGTCTGTCCGTTTGAGTTACAGAGGTTGGGTCACATATTCGTACCAACATGTATTTAGCGATATTTTTCTCATATTACTAGGTTGCATCGCTTTTAACAGTGAAACGATTGACTGTGGGACTAAATTTAACTGATTTTGGACTGTGACCTTATAAATGTTACAAGTGAGACTATTGGACTCCATAGAGTAACATTCTTTCTAATTTGTCATGATTGCCGGAACTCAGCAATTACACTGGGCGCTGTGGTAGCGCTTCATTTAAAAATTTAGATAAATAAGTCATTCTTTACAGTGGGACCAAACCTAGCCGTTATCGCGTGCTGAAGAAATAGCGACAGTTTCAAAAACTATATTTCATTGACTTTCTAACGGTATCACTTCGCTTAAGTAACAACGGTTGCGTCACATATTTGTACCAACACTTACTTAGCGATATTTTTCTCATATTACTAGGTTGCATCGCTTGTAACAGTGAAACGATTGACTATGGGACTAAATTAAACTGATTTTGGACTATGACCTTATAAATGTGATAAATGAGAAAATTGGACTCTAAGACATAACATTCTTCTTAATTTGACATGATTGCCGGAACTCAGCGATGGGCGCTGTGGTAGCGCTTCATTTAAAAATTTAGATTAATAAGTCATTTTTTACTGTGGGGCCAATCCTAGCCGTTATCGCGCGCTGAAGAAATAACGACAGTTTCAAAAACTACATTTTATTGACTTTCTAACGGTGTCAGTCCGTTTAAGTTACAACGGTTGGGTCACATATTCGTACCAACATGTATTTAGCGATATTTATCTGATATTAGTAGGTTGCATCGCTTTTAACAGAAAAACGATTGACTGTGGGACTTAATTTAACTAACTTTGGACTGTGATCTGAAAAATGTGATAAATGAGAAAATTGGACTCCAAGAAATAACATTCTTCTTAATTTGACATGATTGCCGGAACTCAGAGATTACACTGGGCGCTGTGGCAGCGCTTCAATTAAAAATTTAGATTAATAAGTCATTTTTTACTGGGGCACCAATCCCAGCCGTTATCGCGCGCTGAAGAAGTAGCGACAGTTTCAAAAACTACATTTCAATGACTTTCTAACGGTGTCAGTCCGTTTGAGTTACAACGGTTGGGACACATATTTGTACCAACATGTTTTTAGCGATATTTTTCTGATATTACTAGGTTGCATCGCTTTTAACTATGAAGCGATTTGACTGTGGGACTGAATTGAACTAACTTTGAGCTGTGACCTGATAAATGTGATAAATGAGAAAATTGGACTCCAAGAAATAACATTCTTCTTAATTTGACATGATTGCCGGAACACAGCGATTACACTGGGCGCTGTGGTAGCGCTTCATTTAAAAACTTAGATTAATAAGTCATTTTTTACTCTGGGACCAATCCTAGCAGTTATCGCACGCTGAAGAAAAAGCGACAGTTTCAAAAACTACATTTCATTGACTTTCTAACGGTGTCAGTCCGTTTGAGTTTCAACGGTTGGGTCACATATTCGTACCAACATGTATTTAGCGATATTTTTCTGACATTACTAGGTTGCATCGCTTTTAACAGTGAAACGATTGACAGTGGGACTAAATTGAACTGATTTTGGACTGTGACCTTATAAATGTTATAAGTGAGACAATTGGACTCCAAGAAGTAACATTCTTTCTAGTTTTAGATGATTGCCGGAACTCAGCGATTACACTGGGCGCTGTGGTAGCGCCTCATTTAAAAATTTAGATTAATAAGTCATTTTTTACTGTGTGACCAATCCTAGCCGTTATCGCGCGCTGAAGAAATAGCGACAGTTTCAAAAAGTACATTTCATTGACTTTCTAACAGTATCAATCCGTTTGAGTTACAACAGTTGGGTCACCTAATCGTACCAACATGTACTTAGCGATATTTTTTTGATATTACTAGTTGCATCGCTTTTAACAATGAAATGATTGACTGTGGGACTTAATTGAACTAACTTTGGACTGTGACCTGATAAATGTGATAAATGAGACAATTGGACTCCAAGAAATAACAGTCTTCTTAATTTGACGTGATTGCCGGAACTCAGCGATTAGACTGGGCGCTCTGGTAGCGCTTCATTTAAAAATTTAGATAAATAAGTCATTCTTTACTGTGGGACCAATCCTATCCGTTATCGCACGCTGAAGAAATAGCGACATTTTCAAAAACTACATTACAATGACTTTCTGACAGTGTCAGTCTGTTTGAATTACAAGAGTTGGGTCACATATTCGTACCAACATGTACTTAGCGATGTTTTTCTGATATAACTAGGTTGCATCGCTTTTAACAATGAAACGATTGACTGTGGGACTTAATTGAACTAACTTGACTGTAACCTGATCAATGTGATAAATTAGACAAGTTGACTCCAAGAAAAAACATTCTTTCTAATTTGACATGATTCCCGGAACTCAGCAATTACACTGGGCGCTGTGTTTGCGCTTCACTTAAAAACTTAGATAAGTAAGTCATTCTTTACTGTGGGACAAATCCTAGCCGTTATCGCGCACTGAAGAAATAGCGATTGTTTCAAAAACTACATTTCATTGACTTTCTAACGGTATCAATCCGCTTCAGTTACAACGGTTTCGTCACATACCCGTACCAACATGTAATTAGCGATATTTTTCTCATATTACCAGGCCGCATCGCTTTTAACAGTGAAACGATTGACTGTGGGACTAAATTGAACTGATTTTCGACTGTGACCTTACAAATGTTATAAGTGAGACAATTGGACTCCAAGAAGTAACATTCTTTCTAATTTGACATGATTGCCGGAACCCTGCGATTACACTGGGCACTCAAAGAGTACATCTCATTGACTTTCTAACGGTGTCTGTCCGTTTGAGTTGCAGAGGTTGGGTCACATATTCGTACCAACATGTATTTAGCGATATTTTTCTCATATTACTAGGTTGCATCGCTTTTAACAGTGAAACGATTGACTGTGGGACTAAATTTAACTGATTTTGGACTGTGACCTTATAAATGTTACAAGTGAGACTATTGGACTCCATAGAGTAACATTCTTTCTAATTTGTCATGATTGCCGGAACTCAGCAATTACACTGGGCGCTGTGGTAGCGCTTCATTTAAAAATTTAGATAAATATGTCATTCTTTACAGTGGGACCAAACCTAGCCGTTATCGCGTGCTAAAGAAATAGCGACAGTTTCAAAAACTATATTTCATTGACTTTCTAACGTTATCACTTCGCTTCAGTAACAACGGTTGCGTCACATATTCGTACCAACACTTACTTAGCGATATTTTTCTCATATTACTAGGTTGCATCGCTTGTAACAGTGAAACGATTGACTATGGGACTAAATTGAACTGATTTTGGACTATGACCTTATAAATGTGATAATTGAGACAATTGGACTCCTAGAAATAACATTCTTCTGAATTTGACATGATTGCCGGAACCCAGCGATTACACTGGGCGCTGTGGTAGCGCTTCATTTAAAAATTTAGATTAATAAGTAATTTTTTACTGTTGGACCAATCCTAGGCGTTATCGCACGTTGAAGAAATAGCGACAGTTTCAAAAACTACATTTCATTGACTTTCTAACGATGTCAGTCCGTTTGAGATACAACAGTTGGGTCACCTAATCGTACTAACATGTACTTAGCGATATTTTTCTGATATTACTAGGTTGCATCGCTTTTAACACTGAAACGATTGACTGTGGGACTTAATTGAACTAACTGTGGACTGTGACCTGAAAAATGTGATAAATGAGACAATGGGACTCCAAGAAATAACATTCTTCTTAGTTTGACGTGATTGCCGGAACTCTTTTTCTTTTCAATTTATTTAAAGTCGATTATTCACATATTTACAATAATTTCCAAGAAAAAAAAAAAAGTAATTAAGAAGATTACTAGGTTGCATCGCTTTTAACAATGAAGCGATTGACTGTGGGACTTAATTGAACTATCTCTGGACTGTGACCTGATAAATGTGATAAATGAGACAATTGGACTCCAAGAAAAAACATTCTTCTTATATTGACATGATTGCCCAAACTCAGGGGTTACACTGGGCGCTGCAGTAGGGCTTCAATTAGGAATTTAGATAAGTAAGTCATTCTTTTACTGTGGGACCAATCCTAGCCGTTATAGCGCGCTGAAGAAATAGCGACAGTTTCCAAAACTACATTTCATTGACTTTCTAATGGTTCCAGTCCGTTTGAGTTACAACGGATGGGTCACCTATTCGTACCAACATGTATTTAGCGATATTTATCTGATAATACTAGGTTGCATCGCTTTTAACAGTAAAACGATTGACTGTGGGACTTAATTGAACTAACTTCGAACTGTGACTGATAAATGTGATAAATGAGAAAATTGGACTCTAAGAAATAACATTCTTCTTAATTTGACATGATTGTCGGAACACAGCGATTACACTGGGCGCTGTGGTAGCGCTTCATTTAAAAACTTAGAATAATAAGTCATCTTTTACTCTGGGACCAATCCGAGCAGTTATCGCGCGCTGAAGGAAAAGTGACAGTTTCAAAAAGTACATTTCATTGATTTTCTAACGGTGTCAGTCCGTTTGAGTTTCAACGGTTGAGTCACATATTCGTACCAACATGTATTTAGCGATATTTATCTGATATTACGAGGTTGCATAACATTCTTATACCAACATGTACTTAGCGATAATTTTCTGAGATTACTAGGTTGCATCGCTTTTTACAGTAAAACGATTGACTGTGGGACTTATTTTAACTAACATTGGACTGTGATCTGATAAATGTGATAAATGAGAAAATTGGACTCCAAGAAATAACATTCTTCTTAATTTGATATGATTGTCGGAACTCAGCGATTACACTGGGCGCTGTGGTAGCGCTTCATTAAAAAACTTAGATTAATAAGTCATTTTTTACTCTGGGACCAATCCTAGCAGTTATCGCGCGCTGAAGAAATAGCGACAGTTTCAAAAACTACATTTCATTGACTTTCTAACTGTGTCAGTCCGTTTGAGTTACAACGGTTGGGTCACATATTCGTACCAACATGTATTTAGCGATATTTATCTGATATTAGTAGGTTGTATCGCTTTTAACAGAAAAACGATTGACTGTGGGACTTAATTTAACTAACTTTGGACTGTGATTTGAAAAATGTGATAAATGAGAAAATTGGACTCCAAGAAATAACATTCTTCTTAATTTGACATGATTGCCGGAACTCAGAGATTACACTGGGCGCTGTGGCAGCGCTTCAATTAAAAATTTAGATTAATAAGTCATTTTTTACTGGGGCACCAATCCCAGCCGTTATCGCGCGCTGAAGAAATAGCGACAGTTTCAAAAACTACATTTCAATGACTTTCTAACGGTGTCAGTCCGTTTGAGTTACAACGGTTGGGACACATATTTGTACCAACATGTTTTTAGCGATATTTTTCTGATATTACTAGGTTGCATAGCTTTTAACTATGAAGCCATTTGAATGTGGGACTGAATTGAACTAACTTTGAACTGTGACCTGATAAATGTGATAAATGAGAAAATTGGACTCCAAGAAATAACATTCTTCTTAATTTGACATGATTGCCGGAACACAGCGATTACACTGGGCGCTGTGGTAGCGCTTCATTTAAAAACTTAGATAAATAAGTCATTCTTTACTGTGGGACCAATCCTATCCGTTATCGCGCGCTGAAGAAATAGCGACAGTTTCAAAAACTACATTTCATTGACTTTCTAACGGTGTTAGTCCGTTTGAGTTACAACGGTTGGGACACATATTCGTACCAACATGTATTTAGCGATATTTTTCTGATATCACTAGGTTGCATCACTTTTAACTATGAAGCGATTGAATGTGGGACTTAATTGAACTAACTTTGGACTGTGACATGATAAATGTGATAAATGAGAAAATTGGACTCCAAGAAATATTCTTCTTAGTTTGACATGATTGCCGGAACACAGCGATTACACTGGGCGTTGTGGTAGCGCTTCATTTAAAAACTTAGATTAATAAGTCATTTTTTACTCTGGGACCAATCCTAGCAGTTATCGCACGCTGAAGAAAAAGCGACAGTTTCAAAAAGTACATTTCATTGACTTTCTAACGGTGTAAGTCCGTTTGAGTTTCAACGGTTGGGTCACATATTCGTACCAACATGTATTTAGCGATATTTATCTGATATTACTAGGTTGCATCGCTTTTAACTATGAAACGATTGACTGTGGGACTTAATTGAACTAACTATGGACTGTGACCTGATAAATGTGATAAATGAGAAAATTGGACTCCAACAAATAACATTCTTCTTAAATTGACGTGATTGCCGTAACTCAGCGATTGCACTGGCCGCTGTGGTAGCGCTTCATTTAAAAATATAGATATATAAGTCATTTTTTACTGTGGGACCAATCCTATCCGTTACCGCACGCTGAAGAAGTAGCAACAGTTTCAAAAACTACATTTCATTGACTTTCTAACGGTGTCAGTCCGTTTAAGGTACAACGGTTGTCTCACATATTCGTACAAACATGTATTTAGCGATATTTTTCTGATATTGCTAGGTGGCATCGCTTTTAACTATGAAACGATTGACTGTGGGACTTAATTGAACTAACTTTGGACTGTGATCTGATAAATGTGACAAATGAGAAAATTGGACTCCAAGAAATAACATTCTTCTTAATTTGACATGATTGCCGGAACTCAGCGATTACACTGGGCGCTGTTGTAGCGCTTCATTTAAAAACTAATAAGTCATTTTTTACTGGGGCACCAATCCCAGCCGTTATCGTGCGCTGAAGAAATAGCGACAGTTTCAAAAACTACATTCCACTGACTTTCTAACGGTGTCAGTCCGTTTGAGTTACAACGATTGGGTCACATATTCGTACCAACATGTATTCAGCGATATTTTTTTGATATTACTAGGTTGCATTGCTTTTAACAATGAAACGATTGACTGTGGGGCTGAATTGAACTAACTTTGTACTGTGACCTGATAAATGTGATAAATGAGAAAATTGGACTCCAACAAATAACATTCTTCTTAAATTGACGTGATTGCCGTAACTCAGCGATTACACTGGGCGCTATGGCAGCGCTTCATTTAAAAATTTAGATAAATAAGTTATTCTTTACTGTGGGACCAATCCTATCCGTTATCGCGCGCTGAAGAAATAGCAACAGTTTCAAAAGCTACATTTCATTGACTTTCTAACGGTGTCAGTCCGTTTAAGGTACAACGGTTGGCTCACATATTCGTACCAACATGTATTTAGCGATATTTTTCTGATATTACTAGGTTGCATCGCTTTTAACTATGAAACGATTGACTGTGGGACTTAATTGAACTAACTTTGGACTGTGACCTGATAAATGTTATAAATGAGACAATTGGACTCCAAGAAATAACATTCTTCTTAATTTGACATGATTGCCGGAACTCGGGATTACACTGGGCGCTGTGGTAGCGCTTCATTTAAAAAATTTAGATTAATAAGTCATTTTTTACTGCGGGGCCAATCCTAGCCGTTATCGCGCGCTGAAGAAATAGCGACAGTTTCAAAAACTACATTTCATTGACTTTCTAACGGTGTAGGTCCGTTTGAGTTACAACGGTTGGGACACATATTCGTACCAACATGTATTTAGCGATATTTATCTGATATTACGAGGTTGCATAACATTCTTATACCAACATGTACTTAGCGATATTTTTCTGAGATTACTAGGTTGCATCGCTTTTTACAGTAAAACGATTGACTGTGGGACTTATTTTAACTAACATTGGACTGTGATCTGATAAATGTGATAAATGAGAAAATTGGACTCCAAGAAATAACATTCTTCTTAATTTGACATGATTGTTGGAACTCAGCGATTACACTGGGCGCTGTGGTAGCGCTTCATTTAAAAACTTAGATTAATAAGTCATTTTTTACTCTGGGACCAATCCTAGCAGTTATCGCGCGCTGAAGAAATAGCGACAGTTTCAAAAACTACATTTCATTGACTTTCTAACTGTGTCAGTACGTTTGAGTTACAACGTTTGGGTCACATATTCGTACCAACATGTATTTAGCGATATTTATCTGATGTTAGTAGGTTGCATCGCTTTTAACAGAAAAACGATTGACTGTGGGACTTAATTTAACTAACTTTGGACTGTGATCTGAAAAATGTGATAAATGAGAAAATTGGACTCCAAGAAATAACATTCTTCTTAATTTGACATGATTGCCGGAACTCAGAGATTACACTGGGCGCTGTGGCAGCGCTTCAATTAAAAATTTAGATTAATAAGTCATTTTTTACTGGGGCACCAATCCCAGCCGTTATCGCGCGCTGAAGAAATAGCGACAGTTTCAAAAACTACATTTCAATGACTTTCTAACGGTGTCAGTCCGTTTGAGTTACAACGGTTGGGACACATATTTGTACCAACATGTTTTTAGCGATATTTTTCTGATATTACTAGGTTGCATCGCTTTTAACTATGAAGCGATTTGACTGTGGGACTGAATTGAACTAACTTTGAACTGTGACCTGATAAATGTGATAAATGAGAAAATTGGACTCCAAGAAATAATATTCTTCTTAGTTTGACATGATTGCCGGAACACAGCGATTACACTGGGCGCTGTGGTAGCGCTTCATTTAAAAACTTAGATTAATAAGTCATTTTTTACTCTGGGACCAATCCTAGCAGTTATCGCACGCTGAAGAAAAAGCGACAGTTTCAAAAAGTACATTTCATTGACTTTCTAACGGTGTCAGTCCGTTTGAGTTTCAACGGTTGGGTCACATATTCGTACCAACATGTATTTAGCGATATTTATCTGATATTACTAGGTTGTATCGCTTTTAACTATGAAACGATTGACTGTGGGACTTAATTGAACTAACTATGGACTGTGACCTGATAAATGTGATAAATGAGAAAATTGGACTCCAACAAATAACATTCTTCTTAAATTGACGTGATTGCCGTAACTCAGCGATTGCACTGGCCGCTGTGGTAGCGCTTCATTTAAAAATATAGATATATAAGTAATTTTTTACTGTGGGACCAATCCTATCCGTTACCGCGCGCTGAAGAAGTAGCAACAGTTTCAAAAACTACATTTCATTGACTTTCTAACGGTGTCAGTCTGTTTAAGGTACAACGGTTGTCTCACATATTCGTACAAACATGTATTTAGCGATATTTTTCTGATATTGCTAGGTGGCATCGCTTTTAACTATGAAACGATTGACTGTGGGACTTAATTGAACTAACTTTGGACTGTGATCTGATAAATGTGACAAATGAGAAAATTGGACTCCAAGAAATAACATTCTTCTTAATTTGACATGATTGCCGGAACTCAGCGATTACACTGGGCGCTGTTGTAGCGCTTCATTTAAAAACTAATAAGTCATTTTTTACTGGGGCACCAATCAAAGCCGTTATCGTGCGCTGAAGAAATAGCGACAGTTTCAAAAACTACATTCCACTGACTTTCTAACGATGTCAGTCCGTTTGAGTTACAACGATTGGGTCACATATTCGTACCAACATGTATTCAGCGATATTTTTTTGATATTACTAGGTTGCATTGCTTTTAACAATGAAACGATTGACTGTGGGGCTGAATTGAACTAACTTTGTACTGTGACCTGATAAATGTGATAAATGAGAAAATTGGACTCCAAGAAATAACATTCTTCTTAATTTGACATGATTGCCGGAACACAGCGATTACACTGGGCGCTGTGGTAGCGCTTCATTTAAAAACTTAGATAAATAAGTCATTCTTTACTGTGGGACCAATCCTATCCGTTATTGCGCGCTGAAGAAATAGCGACAGTTTCAAAAACTACATTTCATTGACTTTCTAACGGTGTTAGTCCGTTTGAGTTACAACGGTTGGGACACATATTCGTACCAACATGTATTTAGCGATATTTTTCTGATATTACTAGGTTGCATCACTTTTAACTATGAAGCGATTGAATGTGGGACTTAATTGAACTAACTTTGGACTGTGACATGATAAATGTGATAAATGAGAAAATTGGACTCCAAGAAATAACATTCTTCTTAATTTGACATGATTGCTGGAACTCAGCGATTACACTGGGCGCTGTTGCAGCGCTTCATTTAAAAACTAATAAGTCATTTTTTACTGGGGCACCAATCCCAGCCGTTATCGTGCGCTGAAGAAATAGCGACAGTTTCAAAAACTACATTCCACTGACTTTCTAACGGTGTCAGTCCGTTTTAGGTACAACGATTGGGTCACATATTCGTACCAACATGTATTCAGCGATATTTTTTTGATATTACAAGGTTGCATTGCTTTTAACAATGAAACGATTGACTGTGGGGCTGAATTGAACTAACTTTGTACTGTGACCTGATAAATGTGATAAATGAGAAAATTGGACTCCAACAAATAACATTCTTCTTAAATTGACGTGATTGCCGTAACTCAGCGATTACACTGGGCGCTATGGCAGCGCTTCATTTAAAAATTTAGATAAATAAGTTATTCTTTACTGTGGGACCAATCCTATCCGTTATCGCGCGCTGAAGAAATAGCAACAGTTTCAAAAGCTACATTTCATTGACTTTCTAACGGTGTCAGTCCGTTTTAGGTACAACGGTTGGCTCACACATTCGTACCAACATGTATTTAGCGATATTTATCTGATATTACTAGGTTGTATCGCTTTTAACTATAAAACGATTGACTGTGGGACTTAATTGAACTAACTATGGACTGTGACCTGATAAATGTGATAAATGAGAAAATTGGACTCCAACAAATAACATTCTTCTTAAATTGACGTGATTGCCGTAACTCAGCGATTGCACTGGCCGCTGTGGTAGCGTTTCATTTAAAAATATAGATATATAAGTCATTTTTTACTGTGGGACCAATCCTATCCGTTACCGCGCGCTGAAGAAGTAGCAACAGTTTCAAAAACTACATTTCATTGACTTTCTAACGGTGTCAGTCCGTTTAAGGTACAACGGTTGTCTCACATATTCGTACAAACATGTATTTAGCGATATTTTTCTGATATTGCTAGGTGGCATCGCTTTTAACTATGAAACGATTGAATGTGGGACTTAATTGAACTAACTTTGGACTGTGATCTGATAAATGTGACAAATGAGAAAATTGGACTCCAAGAAATAACATTCTTCTTAATTTGACATGATTGCCGGAACTCAGCGATTACACTGGGCGCTGTTGTAGCGCTTCATTTAAAAACTAATAAGTCATTTGTTACTGGGGCACCAATCCCAGCCGTTATCGTGCGCTGAAGAAATAGCAACAGTTTCAAAAACTACATTCCACTGACTTTCTAACGGTGTCAGTCCGTTTGAGTTACAACGATTGGGTCACATATTCGTACCAACATGTATTCAGCGATATTTTTTTGATATTACTAGGTTGCATGGCTTTTAACAATGAAACGATTGACTGTGGGGCTGAATTGAACTAACTTTGTACTGTGACCTGATAAATGTGATAAATGAGAAAATTGGACTCCAACAAATAACATTCTTCTTAAATTGACGTGATTGCCGTAACTCAGCGATTACACTGGGCGCTATGGCAGCGCTTCATTTAAAAATTTAGATAAATAAGTTATTCTTTACTGTGGGACCAATCCTATCCGTTATCGCGCGCTGAAGAAATAGCAACAGTTTCAAAAGCTACATTTCATTGACTTTCTAACGGTGTCAGTCCGTTTAAGGTACAACGGTTGGCTCACACATTCGTACCAACATGTATTTAGCGATATTTTTCTGATATTACTAGGTTGCATCGCGTTTAACTATGAAACAATTGACTGTGGGACTTAATTGAACTAACTTTGGACTGTGACCTGATAAATGTGATAAATGAGACAATTGGACTCCAAGAAATAACATTCTTCTTAATTTGACATGATTGCCGGAACTCAGGGATTACACTGGGCGCTGTGGTAGCGCTTTATTTAAAAAATTTAGATTAATAAGTCATTTTTTACTGCGGGGCCATTCCTAGCCGTTATCGCACGTTGAAGAAATAGCGACAGTTTCAAAAACTGCATTTCATTGACTTTCTAACGGTGTCAGTCCGTTTGAGTTACAACGGTTGGGACACATATTCGTACCAACATGTATTTAGCGATATTTTTCTGATATTACTAGGTTGCATCGCTTTTAACTATGAAGCAATTGACTGTGGGACTTAATTGAACTAACTTTGTACTGTGACCTGATAAATGTGATAAATGAGAAAATTGGACTACAAGAAATAACATTCTTCTTAATTTGACATGATTGCCGGAACACAGCGATTACACTTGGCGCTGTGGTAGCGCTTCATTTAAAAACTTAGATTAATAAGTCATTTTTTACTGTGGGACCAATCCTATTTGTTATCGCGCGCTGAAGAAATAGCGACAGTTTCAAAAACTACATTTCATTGACTTTCTAACGGTGTCAGTTCGTTTGAGTTACAACGGTTGGGACACATATTCGTACCAACATGTATTTAGCGATATTTTTCTGATATTACTAGGTTGCATCGCTTTTAACTATGAAGCGATTGACTGTAGGACTTAATTGAACTAACTTTGGACTGTGACCTGATAAATGTGATAAATGAGAAAATTGGACTCCAAGAAATAACATTCTTCTTAATTTGACATGATTGCCGGAACACAGCGATTACACTGGGCGCTGTGGTAGCTTTTCATTTAAAAACTTAGATTAATAACTCATTTTTTACTCTGGGACCAATCCTAGCAGTTATCGCACGCTGAAAAAAAAGTGACAGTTTCAAAAAGTACATTTCATTGACTTTCTAACGGTGTCAGTCCGTTTGAGTTTCAACGTTTGGGTCACATATTCGTACCAACATGTATTTATCGATATTTATCTGATATTACTAGGTTGCATCGCTTTTAACAGTAAAACGATTGACTGTGGGACTTAATTTAACTAACTTTGGACAGTGATCTGATAAATGTGATAAATGAGAAAATTGGACTCCAAGAAAAAACATTCTTCTTAATTTGACGTGATTGCCGGAACTCAGCGATTACACTGGGCGCTGTTGTAGCGCTTCATTTAAAAATTTAGATTAATAAGTCATTTTTTACTGGGGCACCAATCCCAGCCGTTATCGTGCGCTAAAGAAATAGCGACAGTTTCAAGAACTACATTTCATTGACTTTCTAACGGTGTCAGTCCGTTTGAGTTACAACGATTGGGTCACATGTTCGTACCAACATGTAATTAGCGATATTTAACTGATATTACTAGGTTGCATCGTTTTTAACAGTGAAACGATTGACTGTGGGACTTAATTGAACTAAAATTGGCCTGTGATCATATAAATGTGATAAATGAGACAATTGGACTCCAAGAAGTTACATTCTTCTTAATTTGGAGTGATTGTCGGAACTCAGCGATTACACTGCTCGCTGTGGTAGCGCTTCATTTAAAAATTTAGATAAAAAAAATCATTCTTTACCGTGGGACCAATCCTATCCGTTATCGCGCGCTGAAGAAATAGCGACAGTTTCAAAAACTACATTTTATTGACTTTTGTAACGGTGTCAGTCCGTTTGAGTTACAACGGTTGGGTCACATATTCGTACCAACATGTATTTAGCGATATTTATCTGATATTACCAGGTTGCATCGCTTAAAACAGTGAAACGATTGACTGTGGGACTTAATTGAACTAACTTTGGACTGTGATCTGATAAATGTGATAAATGAGAAAACTGGAATCCAAGCAATAACATTCTTCTTAATTTGACGTGATTGCCGGAACTCAGCGATTACACTGGGCGCTGTGGTAGCGCTTCATTTAAAAATTTAGATAAATGAATCATTCTTTACTGTGGGACCAATCCTATCTGTTATCGCGCGTGAAGAAATATCGACAGTTTCAAAAATTACATTTCATTGACTTTCTAACAGTGTCAGTCCGTTTGAGTTACAACGGTTGGGTCACATATTCGTACCAACATGTATTTAGCGATATTTATCTGATATTACTAGGTTGCATCGCTTTTAACAGTGAAACGATTGACTGTGGGACTTAACTGAACTAAAATTGGCCTGTGATCTGATAAATGTGATAAATGAGACAATTGGACTCCAAGAAATTACATTCTTCTTAATTTGAAGTGATTGTCGGAACTCAGCGATTACACGGCGCGCTGTGGTAGCGCTTCATTTAAAAATTTAGATAAATAAATCATTCTTTACTGCGGGACCAATCCTATCCGTTATCGCGCGCTGAAGAAATAGCGACAGTTTCAAAAACTACATTTTATTGACTTTCTAACGATGTCAGTCCGTTTGAGTTACAACGGTTGGGTCACATATTCGTACCAACATGTATTTAGCGATATTTATCTGATATTACTAGGTTGCATCGCTTTAAACAGTGAAACGATTGACTGTGGGACTTAATTGAACTAACTTTGGACTGTGACCTGATAAATGTGATAAGTGAGAAAACTGGAATCCAAGAAATAACATTCTTCTTAATTTGACATGATTGTCGGAACTCAGCGATTACACTGGGCTCTGTGGTAGCGCTTCCTTTAACAACTTAGATAAATAAGTTATTCTTTACTGTGGGACGAATCCTATCCGTTGGGACCAATCCTATCCGTTACCGCGCGCTGAAGAAATATCGACAGTTTCAAAAACTATATTTCATTAACTTTCTAACGGTGTCAGTCCGTTTGAGTTACAACAGTTGGGTCACATATTCCTACCAACATGTATTTAGCGATATTCATCTGATATTACTAGGTTGCATCGCTTTTAAAAGTGAAACGATTGACTGTGGGACTTAATTGAACTAAGTTTGGACTCTGACCTGATAAATGTGATAAATGGGAAAATTGGCCTCCAAGAAATAACGTTCTTCTTAATTTGACATGATTGCCGGAACTCAGCGATTACACTGGGCGATGTGGTAGCGCTTCATTTAAAAAATTAGATTAATAAGTCATTTTTTACTCTGGGACCTATCCTAGCCGTTATCGCGCGCTGAATAAATAGCGACAGTTTCAAAAACTACATTTCATTGACTTTCTGACGGTGTAAGTCCGTTTGAATTACAACGGTTGGGTCACATATTCGTACCAACATGTATTTAGCGATATTTATCTGATATTACTAGGTTGCATCGCTTTTAACAATGAAACGATTGAATGTGGGACTTAATTGAACTAATATTGGACTGTGACCTGATAAATGTGGTAAAATGAGAAAATTTGACTCCAAGAAATAACATTCTTCTTAATTTGACATGATTGTTGGAACTCAGCGATTACACTGGGCACTGTGTAGCGCTTCATTAAAAAATTTAGATTAATAAGTCATTTTTTAATGTGGGACCAAGCCTAGCCGTTATTGCGCGCTGAAGAAATAGCGACAGTTTCAAAAACTACATTTCATTGACTTTCTAACGGTGTCAGTCCGTTTGAGTTTCAACGGTTGGGAGCCATATTCGTACCAACATGTATTTAGCGATATTTAACTGATATTACTAGGTTGCATCGCTTTTAACAGTGAAACGATTGACTGTGGGACTTAATTTAACTAAAATTGGACTGTGACCTGATAAATGTGATAAATGAGACAATTGGACTCCAAGAAATAACATTCTTCTTAATTTGAAGTGATTGCCGGAACTCAGCGATTACACTGGGCGCTGTGGTAGCGCTTCAGTTGAAAATTTAGATAAATAAATCATTTTTTATTGTGGGACCAATCCTAACAGTTATCGCGCGCTGAAGAAATAGCGACAGTTTCAAAAACTACATTTCATTGACTTTCTAACGGTGTCAGTCCGTTTCAATTACAACGGTTGGATCACATATTCGTACCAACATGTATTTAGCGATATTTATCTGATATTACTAGGTTGCATCGCTTTTAACAATGAAACGATTGAATGTGGGACTAAATTGAACTAACATTGCACTGTGACCTGATAAATGTGGTAAAATGAGAAAATTGGACTCCAAGAAATAACATTCTTCTTAATTTGACATGATTGCCGGAACTCAGCGATTGCACTGGGCACTGTGTAGCGCTTCATTAAAAAATTTAGATTAATAAGTCATTTTTTAATGTGGGACCAATCCTAGCCGTTATTGCGCGCTGAAGAAATAGCGACAGTTTCAAAAACTACATTTCATTGACTTTCTAACGGTGTCAGTCCGTTTGAGTTTCAACGGTTGGGAGCCATATTCGTACCAACATGTATTTAGCGATATTCAACTGATATTACTAGGTTGCATCGCTTTTAACAGTGAAACGATTGACTGTGGGACTTAATTTAACTAAAATTGGACCGTGACCTGATAAATGTGATAAATGAGACAATTGGACTCCAAGAAATAACATTCTTCCTAATTTGAAGTGATTGCCGGAACTCAGCGATTACACTGGGCGCTGTGGTAGAGCTTCAGTTGAAAATTTAGATAAATAAATCATTTTTTATTGCGGGACCAATCCTAACAGTTATCGCGCGCTGAAGAAATAGCGACAGTTTCAAAAACTACATTTCATTGACTTTCTAACGGTGTCAGTCCGTTTCAGTTTCAACGGTTGGGAGCCATATTCGTACCAACATGTATTTAGCGATATTCAACTGATATTACTAGGTTGCATCGCTTTTAACAGTGAAACGATTGACTGTGGGACTTAATTTAACTAAAATTGGACCGTGACCTGATAAATGTGATAAATGAGACAATTGGACTCCAAGAAATAACATTCTTCCTAATTTGAAGTGATTGCCGGAACTCAGCGATTACACTGGGCGCTGTGGTAGCGCTTCAGTTGAAAATTTAGATAAATAAATCATTTTTTATTGCGGGACCAATCCTAACAGTTATCGCGCGCTGAAGAAATAGCGACAGTTTCAAAAACTACATTTCATTGACTTTCTAACGGTGTCAGTCCGTTTCAATTACAACGGTTGGATCACATATTCGTACCAACATGTATTTAGCGATATTTATCTGATATTACTAGGTTGCATCGCTTTTAACAATGAAAAGATTGAATGGGGGACTAAATTGAACTAACATTGCACTGTGACCTGATAAATGTCTTAAATGAGAAAATTGGACTCCAAGAAATAACATTCTTCTTAATTTGACATGATTGCCGGACCTCAGCGATTACGCTGGGCACTGTGTAGCGCTTCATTAAAAAATTTAGATTAATAAGTCATTTTTTAATGTGGGACCAATCCTAGCCGTTACTGAAGAAATAGCGACAGTTTCAAAAACTACATTTCATTGAAATTCTAACGGTGTCAGTCCGTTTGAGTTTCAACGGTTGGGACCCATATTTGTACCAACATGTATTTAGCGATATTTAACTGATATTACTAGGTTGCATCGCTTTTAACAGTGAAACGATTGACTGTGGGACTTAATTTAACTGAAATTGGACTGTGACCTGATAAATATGATAAATGAGACAATTGGACTCCAAGAAAAAACATTCTTCTTAATTTGACATGATTGCCGGAACTCAGCGATTACACTGGGCGCTGTGGTAGCGCTTCATTTAAAAATTTAGATAAATAAATCATTCTTTACTGTTGGACCAATCCTATCCGTTATCGCGCGCTGAAGAAATATCGACAGATTCAAAAACTATATTTCATTGACTTTTTAACGGTGTCAGTCCGTTTGAGTTACAACGGTTGGGTCACATATTTGTACCAACATGTATTTAGCGATATTCATCTGATATTACTAGGTTGCATAGCTTTTAACAGTGAAGCGATTGACTGTGGGAATTAATTGAACTAACTTTGGACTCTGACCTGATAAATGTGGTAAATGAGAAAATTGGACTCCAAGAAAAAACATTCTTCTTAATTTGAAGTGATTGCCGGAACTCAGCGATTTCACTGGGCGCTGTGGTAGCGCTTCATTAAAAAATTTAGATAAATAAATCATTTTTTAATGTGGGACCAAGCCTAGCCGTTATTGCGCGCTGAAGAAATAGCGACAGTTTCAAAAACTACATTTCATTGACTTTCTAACGGTGTCAGTCCGTTTGAGTTTCAACGGTTGGGAGCCATATTCGTACCAACATGTATTTAGCGATATTTAACTGATATTACTAGGTTGCATCGCTTTTAACAGTGAAACGATTGACTGTGGGACTTAATTTAACTAAAATTGGACTGTGACCTGATAAATGTGATAAATGAGACAATTGGACTCCAAGAAATAACATTCTTCTTAATTTGAAGTGATTGCCGGAACTCAGCGATTACACTGGGCGCTGTGGTAGCGCTTCAGTTGAAAATTTAGATAAATAAATCATTTTTTATTGTGGGACCAATCCTAACAGTTATCGCGCGCTGAAGAAATAGCGACAGTTTCAAAAACTACATTTCATTGACTTTCTAACGGTGTCAGTCCGTTTCAATTACAACGGTTGGATCACATATTCGTACCAACATGTATTTAGCGATATTTATCTGATATTACTAGGTTGCATCGCTTTTAACAATGAAACGATTGAATGTGGGACTAAATTGAACTAACATTGCACTGTGACCTGATAAATGTGGTAAAATGAGAAAATTGGACTCCAAGAAATAACATTCTTCTTAATTTGACATGATTGCCGGAACTCAGCGATTGCACTGGGCACTGTGTAGCGCTTCATTAAAAAATTTAGATTAATAAGTCATTTTTTAATGTGGGACCAATCCTAGCCGTTATTGCGCGCTGAAGAAATAGCGACAGTTTCAAAAACTACATTTCATTGACTTTCTAACGGTGTCAGTCCGTTTGAGTTTCAACGGTTGGGAGCCATATTCGTACCAACATGTATTTAGCGATATTCAACTGATATTACTAGGTTGCATCGCTTTTAACAGTGAAACGATTGACTGTGGGACTTAATTTAACTAAAATTGGACCGTGACCTGATAAATGTGATAAATGAGACAATTGGACTCCAAGAAATAACATTCTTCCTAATTTGAAGTGATTGCCGGAACTCAGCGATTACACTGGGCGCTGTGGTAGAGCTTCAGTTGAAAATTTAGATAAATAAATCATTTTTTATTGCGGGACCAATCCTAACAGTTATCGCGCGCTGAAGAAATAGCGACAGTTTCAAAAACTACATTTCATTGACTTTCTAACGGTGTCAGTCCGTTTCAGTTTCAACGGTTGGGAGCCATATTCGTACCAACATGTATTTAGCGATATTCAACTGATATTACTAGGTTGCATCGCTTTTAACAGTGAAACGATTGACTGTGGGACTTAATTTAACTAAAATTGGACCGTGACCTGATAAATGTGATAAATGAGACAATTGGACTCCAAGAAATAACATTCTTCCTAATTTGAAGTGATTGCCGGAACTCAGCGATTACACTGGGCGCTGTGGTAGCGCTTCAGTTGAAAATTTAGATAAATAAATCATTTTTTATTGCGGGACCAATCCTAACAGTTATCGCGCGCTGAAGAAATAGCGACAGTTTCAAAAACTACATTTCATTGACTTTCTAACGGTGTCAGTCCGTTTCAATTACAACGGTTGGATCACATATTCGTACCAACATGTATTTAGCGATATTTATCTGATATTACTAGGTTGCATCGCTTTTAACAATGAAAAGATTGAATGGGGGACTAAATTGAACTAACATTGCACTGTGACCTGATAAATGTCTTAAATGAGAAAATTGGACTCCAAGAAATAACATTCTTCTTAATTTGACATGATTGCCGGACCTCAGCGATTACGCTGGGCACTGTGTAGCGCTTCATTAAAAAATTTAGATTAATAAGTCATTTTTTAATGTGGGACCAATCCTAGCCGTTACTGAAGAAATAGCGACAGTTTCAAAAACTACATTTCATTGAAATTCTAACGGTGTCAGTCCGTTTGAGTTTCAACGGTTGGGACCCATATTTGTACCAACATGTATTTAGCGATATTTAACTGATATTACTAGGTTGCATCGCTTTTAACAGTGAAACGATTGACTGTGGGACTTAATTTAACTGAAATTGGACTGTGACCTGATAAATATGATAAATGAGACAATTGGACTCCAAGAAAAAACATTCTTCTTAATTTGACATGATTGCCGGAACTCAGCGATTACACTGGGCGCTGTGGTAGCGCTTCATTTAAAAATTTAGATAAATAAATCATTCTTTACTGTTGGACCAATCCTATCCGTTATCGCGCGCTGAAGAAATATCGACAGATTCAAAAACTATATTTCATTGACTTTTTAACGGTGTCAGTCCGTTTGAGTTACAACGGTTGGGTCACATATTTGTACCAACATGTATTTAGCGATATTCATCTGATATTACTAGGTTGCATAGCTTTTAACAGTGAAGCGATTGACTGTGGGAATTAATTGAACTAACTTTGGACTCTGACCTGATAAATGTGGTAAATGAGAAAATTGGACTCCAAGAAAAAACATTCTTCTTAATTTGAAGTGATTGCCGGAACTCAGCGATTTCACTGGGCGCTGTGGTAGCGCTTCATTTAAAAATTTAGATAAATAAATCATTCTTTATTGTGGAACCAATCCTAACCGTTATCGCGCGCTGAAGAAATAGCGACAGTTTCAAAAACTACATTTCATTGACTTTCTAACGGTGTCAGTCCGCTTGAGTTAAAACGGTTGGGTCACATATTCGTACCAACATGTATTTAGCGATGTTTTTCTGATATTACTAGGTTGCATCGCTTTTAACAATGAAACGATTGACTGTGGGACTTAATTGAACTAACATTGGACTGTGACCTGATAAATGTGATAAATGAGACAATTGGACTCCAAGAAATAACATTCTTCTTAATTTGACGTGATTGCCGGAACTCAGGGATTACACTGGGCGCTGTGGTAGCGCTTCATTTAAAAATTTAGATGAATAAATCATTCTTTACTGTGGGACCAATCCTATCCGTTATCGCGCGCTGAAGAAATATCGACAGTTTCAAAAACTATATTTCATTGACTTTCTAACGGTGTCAGTCCGTTTGAGTTACAACGGTTGGGTCACATATTCCTACCAACATGTATTTAGCGATGTTTTTCTGATATTACTTGGTTGCATCGCTTTTAACAATGAAACGATTGACTGTGGGACTTAATTGAACTAACATTGGACTGTGACCAGATAAACGTGATAAATGAGACAATTGGACTCCAAGAAATAATATTCTTCTTAATTTGACGTGATTGCCGGAACTCAGCGATTACACTGGGCGCTATGGTAGCGCTTCATTTAATAATTTAGATAAATAAATCATTCTTTACTGTGGGACCAATCCTATCCGTTATCGCGCGCTGAAGAAATATCGACAGTTTCAAAAACTATATTTCATTGACTTTCTACCGGTGTCAGTCCGTTTGAGTTACAACGGTTGGGTCACATATTCCTACCAACATGTATTTAGCGATATTCATCTGATATTACTAGGTTGCATAGCTTTTAACAGTGAAACGATTGACTGTGGGACTTAATTGAAGTAACTTTGGACTCTGACCTGATAAATGTTGTAAATGAGACAATTGGACTCCAAGAAAAAACATTCTTCTTAATTTGAAGTGATTGCCGGAACTAAGCGATTTCACTGGGCGCTGTGGTAGCGCTTCATTTAAAAATTTAGATAAATAAATCATTCTTTATTGTGGAACCAATCCTAACCGTTATCGCGCGCTGAAGAAATAGCGACAGTCTAAAAAAACTACATTTCATTGACTTTCTAACGGTGTAAGTCCGTTTGAATTACAACGGTTGGGTCTCATATTCGTACCAACATGTATTTAGCGATATTTATCCGATATTACTAGGTTGCATCGCTTTTAACAATGAAACGATTAAATGTGGGACTTAATTGAACTAACATTGGACTGTGACTTGATAAATGTGATAAATGAGAAAATTGGACTCCAAGAAATAACATTCTTCTTAATTTGAAGTGATTGCCGGAAGTCAGCGATTACACTGGGCGCTGTGGTAGCGCTTCATTTAAAAATTTAGATAAATAAATCATTCTTTATTGTGGAACCAATCCTAACCGTTATCGCGCGCTGAAGAAATAGCAACAGTTTCAAAAACTACATTTCATTGACTTTCTAACGGTGTCAGTCCGCTTGAGTTACAACGGTTGGGTCACATATTCGTACCAACATGTATTTAGCGATGTTTTTCTGATTTTACTAGGTTGCATCGCTTTTAACAATGAAACGATTGTCTGTGGGACTTAATTGAACTAACATTGGACTGTGACCTGATAAATGTGATAAATGAGAAAATTGGACTCCATGAAATAACATTCTTCTTAATTTGACGTGATTGCCGGAACTCAGCGATTACACTGGGCGCCGTGGTAGCGCTTCATGTAATTATTTAGATAAATACATCATTCTTTATTGTGGAACCAATCCTAACCGTTATCGCGCGCTGAAGAAATAGCGACAGTTTTAAAAACTACATTCCATTGACTTTCTAACGGTGTCAGTCCGCTTGAGTTACAACGGTTGGGTCACATATTCGTACCAACATGTATTTAGCGATATTTTTCTGATATTACTAGGTTGCATCGCTTTTAACAATGAAACGATTGACTGTGGGACTTAATTGAACTAACATTGGACTGTGACCTGATAAATTTGATAAATGAGACACTTGGACTCCAAGAAATAATATTCTTCTTAATTTGAAGTGATTGCCGGAAATCAGCGATTACACTGGGCGCTATGGTAGCGCTTCATTTAATAATTTAGATAAATAAATCATTCTTTATTGTGGAACCAATCCTAACCGTTATCGCGCGCTGAAGAAATAGCGACAGTTTTAAAAACTACATTTCATTGTCTTTCTAACGGTGTCAGTCCGCTTGAGTTACAACGGTTGGGTCACATATTCGTACCAACATGTATTTAGCGATGTTTTTCTGATATTACTAGGTTGCATCGCTTTTAACAATGAAACGATTGACTGTGGGACTTAATTGAACTAACATTGGACTGTGACCTGATAAATTTGATTAATGAGACACTTGGACTCCAAGAAATAATATTCTTCTTAATTTGACGTGATTGCCGGAACTCAGCGATTTCACTGGGCGCTGTGGTAGCGCTTCATTTAAAAATTTAGATAAATAAATCATTCTTTATTGTGGAACCAATCCTAACCGTTATAGCGCGCTGAAGAAATAGCGACAGTTTCAAAAACTACATTTCATTGACTTTCTAACGGTGTCAGTCCGCTTGAGTTAAAACGGTTGGGTCACATATTCGTACCAACATGTATTTAGCGATGTTTTTCTGATATTACTAGGTTGCATCGCTTTTAACAATGAAACGATTGACTGTGGGACTTAATTGAACTAACATTGGACTGTGACCTGATAAATGTGATAAATGAGACAATTGGACTCCAAGAAATAACATTCTACTTAATTTGACGTGATTGCCGGAACTCAGGGATTAGACTGGGCGCTGTGGTAGCGCTTCATTTAAAAATTTAGATGAATAAGTCATTCTTTACTGTGGGACCAATCCTATCCGTTATCGCGCGCTGAAGAAATATCGACAGTTTCAAAAACTATATTTCATTGACTTTCTAACGGTGTAAGTCCGTTTGAGTTACAACGGTTGGGTCACATATTCCTACCAACATGTATTTAGCGATATTCATCTGATATTACTAGGTTGCATCGCTTTTAACAGTGAAACGATTGACTGTGGGACTTAATTGAACTAACTTTGGACTCTAACCTGATAAATGTGATAAATGGGAAAATTGGTCTCCAAGAAATAACGTTCTTCTTAATTTGACATGATTGCCGGAACTCATCCATTACACTGGGCGATGTGGTAGCGCTTCATTTAAAAATTTAGATTAATAAGTCATTTTTTACTCTGGTACCTATCCTAGCCGTTATCGCGCGCTGAAGAAATAGCGACAGTTTCAAAAACTACATTTCATTGATTTTCTAACGGTGTCAGTCCGCTTGAGTTACAACGGTTGGGTCACATATTCGTACCAACATGTATTTAGCGATGTTTTTCTTTATTACTAGGTTGCATCGCTTTTAACAATGAAACGATTGACTGTGGGACTTAATTGAACTAACATTGGACTGTGACCTGATAAATGTGATAAATGAGACATTTGGACTCCAAGAAATAACATTCTTCCTAATTTGACGTGATTGCCGGAACTCAGCGATTACACTGGGCGCTGTGGTAGCGCTTCATTTAAAAATTTAGATGAATAAATCATTCTTTACTGTGGGACCAATCCTATCCGTTATTGCGCGCTGAAGAAATATCGACTTTTTCAAAAACTACATTTCATTGACTTTCTAACCGTGTAAGTCCGTTTGAGTTACAATTGTTGGGTCACATATTCCTACCAACATGTATTTAGCGATATTCATCTGATATTATTAGGTTGCATCGCTTTTAACAGTGAAACGATTGAATGTGGGACTTAATTGAACTAACATTGGACTGTGACCTGTTAAATGTGATAAATGAGAAAATTGGACTCCAAGAAATAACATTCTTCTTAATTTGACATGATTGCCGGAACTCAGCGATTGCACTGGGCACTGTGTAGCGCTTCATTAAAATATTTAGATTAATAAGTCACTTTTTACTGTGGGACCAATCCTAGCCGTTATCGCACGCTGAAGAAATAGCGACAGTTTCAAAAACTACATTTCATTGACTTTCTAACGGTGTCAGTCCGTTTGAGTTTCAACGGTTGTGACCCATACTCGTACCAACATGTATTTAGCGATATTTAACTGATATTACTAGGTTGCATCGCTTTTAACAGTGAAACGATTGACTGTGGGACTTAATTGAACTAACTTTGGACTGTGACCTGTGAAATGTGATAAATGAGACAATTGGACTCCAATAAATAACATTCTTCCTAATTTGACGTGATTGCCGGAACTCAGCGATTACACTGGGCGTTGTGGTAGCGCTTCATTTAAAAATTTAGATAAGTAAATCATTCTTTACTGTGGGACCAATCCTATCCGTTATTGCGCACTGAAGAAATATCGACTTTTTCAAAAACTACATTTCATTGACTTTCTAACGGTGTAAGTCCGTTTGAGTTACAACGGTTGGGTCACATATTCCTACCAACATGTATTTAGCGATATTCATCTGATATTACTAGGTTGCATCGCTTTTAACAGTGAGACGATTGACTGTGGGACTTAATTGAACTAACTTTGGACTGTGACCTGTGAAATGTGATAAATGAGAAAACTGGACTCCAAGAAATAACATTCTTCTTAATTTGACATGATTGCCGGAACTCAGCGATTGCACTGGGCGCTGTGGTGGCGCTTCATTTAAAAATTTAGATAAATAAATCATTCTTTATTGTGGAACCAATCCTAACCGTTATCGCGCGCTGAAGAAATAGCAACAGTTTCAAAAACTACATTTCATTGACTTTCTAACGGTGTCAGTCCGCTTGAGTTACAACGGTTGGGTCACATATTCGTACCAACATGTATTTAGCGATGTTTTTCTGATTTTACTAGGTTGCATCGCTTTTAACAATGAAACGATTGTCTGTGGGACTTAATTGAACTAACATTGGACTGTGACCTGATAAATTTGATAAATGAGACACTTGGACTCCAAGAAATAATATTCTTCTTAATTTGAAGTGATTGCCGGAAATCAGCGATTACACTGGGCGCTATGGTAGCGCTTCATTTAATAATTTAGATAAATAAATCATTCTTTATTGTGGAACCAATCCTAACCGTTATCGCGCGCTGAAGAAATAGCGACAGTTTTAAAAACTACATTTCATTGTCTTTCTAACGGTGTCAGTCCGCTTGAGTTACAACGGTTGGGTCACATATTCGTACCAACATGTATTTAGCGATGTTTTTCTGATATTACTAGGTTGCATCGCTTTTAACAATGAAACGATTGACTGTGGGACTTAATTGAACTAACATTGGACTGTGACCTGATAAATTTGATTAATGAGACACTTGGACTCCAAGAAATAATATTCTTCTTAATTTGACGTGATTGCCGGAACTCAGCGATTTCACTGGGCGCTGTGGTAGCGCTTCATTTAAAAATTTAGATAAATAAATCATTCTTTATTGTGGAACCAATCCTAACCGTTATAGCGCGCTGAAGAAATAGCGACAGTTTCAAAAACTACATTTCATTGACTTTCTAACGGTGTCAGTCCGCTTGAGTTAAAACGGTTGGGTCACATATTCGTACCAACATGTATTTAGCGATGTTTTTCTGATATTACTAGGTTGCATCGCTTTTAACAATGAAACGATTGACTGTGGGACTTAATTGAACTAACATTGGACTGTGACCTGATAAATGTGATAAATGAGACAATTGGACTCCAAGAAATAACATTCTACTTAATTTGACGTGATTGCCGGAACTCAGGGATTAGACTGGGCGCTGTGGTAGCGCTTCATTTAAAAATTTAGATGAATAAGTCATTCTTTACTGTGGGACCAATCCTATCCGTTATCGCGCGCTGAAGAAATATCGACAGTTTCAAAAACTATATTTCATTGACTTTCTAACGGTGTAAGTCCGTTTGAGTTACAACGGTTGGGTCACATATTCCTACCAACATGTATTTAGCGATATTCATCTGATATTACTAGGTTGCATCGCTTTTAACAGTGAAACGATTGACTGTGGGACTTAATTGAACTAACTTTGGACTCTAACCTGATAAATGTGATAAATGGGAAAATTGGTCTCCAAGAAATAACGTTCTTCTTAATTTGACATGATTGCCGGAACTCATCCATTACACTGGGCGATGTGGTAGCGCTTCATTTAAAAATTTAGATTAATAAGTCATTTTTTACTCTGGTACCTATCCTAGCCGTTATCGCGCGCTGAAGAAATAGCGACAGTTTCAAAAACTACATTTCATTGATTTTCTAACGGTGTCAGTCCGCTTGAGTTACAACGGTTGGGTCACATATTCGTACCAACATGTATTTAGCGATGTTTTTCTTTATTACTAGGTTGCATCGCTTTTAACAATGAAACGATTGACTGTGGGACTTAATTGAACTAACATTGGACTGTGACCTGATAAATGTGATAAATGAGACATTTGGACTCCAAGAAATAACATTCTTCCTAATTTGACGTGATTGCCGGAACTCAGCGATTACACTGGGCGCTGTGGTAGCGCTTCATTTAAAAATTTAGATGAATAAATCATTCTTTACTGTGGGACCAATCCTATCCGTTATTGCGCGCTGAAGAAATATCGACTTTTTCAAAAACTACATTTCATTGACTTTCTAACCGTGTAAGTCCGTTTGAGTTACAACGGTTGGGTCACATATTCCTACCAACATGTATTTAGCGATATTCATCTGATATTATTAGGTTGCATCGCTTTTAACAGTGAAACGATTGAATGTGGGACTTAATTGAACTAACATTGGACTGTGACCTGTTAAATGTGATAAATGAGAAAATTGGACTCCAAGAAATAACATTCTTCTTAATTTGACATGATTGCCGGAACTCAGCGATTGCACTGGGCACTGTGTAGCGCTTCATTAAAATATTTAGATTAATAAGTCACTTTTTACTGTGGGACCAATCCTAGCCGTTATCGCACGCTGAAGAAATAGCGACAGTTTCAAAAACTACATTTCATTGACTTTCTAACGGTGTCAGTCCGTTTGAGTTTCAACGGTTGTGACCCATACTCGTACCAACATGTATTTAGCGATATTTAACTGATATTACTAGGTTGCATCGCTTTTAACAGTGAAACGATTGACTGTGGGACTTAATTGAACTAACTTTGGACTGTGACCTGTGAAATGTGATAAATGAGACAATTGGACTCCAAGAAATAACATTCTTCCTAATTTGACGTGATTGCCGGAACTCAGCGATTACACTGGGCGTTGTGGTAGCGCTTCATTTAAAAATTTAGATAAGTAAATCATTCTTTACTGTGGGACCAATCCTATCCGTTATTGCGCACTGAAGAAATATCGACTTTTTCAAAAACTACATTTCATTGACTTTCTAACGGTGTAAGTCCGTTTGAGTTACAACGGTTGGGTCACATATTCCTACCAACATGTATTTAGCGATATTCATCTGATATTACTAGGTTGCATCGCTTTTAACAGTGAGACGATTGACTGTGGGACTTAATTGAACTAACTTTGGACTGTGACCTGTGAAATGTGATAAATGAGAAAACTGGACTCCAAGAAATAACATTCTTCTTAATTTGACATGATTGCCGGAACTCAGCGATTGCACTGGGCGCTGTGGTAGCGCTTCATTTAAAAATTTAGATTAATAAGTCATTTTTTACTGTGGGACCAATCCTAGCCGTTATCGCGCGCTGAAGAAATAGCGACAGTTTCAAAAACTGCATTTCATTGACTTTCTAACGGTGTCAGTCCGTTTGAGTTACAACGGTTGGGTTACATCTTCGTACCAACATGTATTTAGCGACATTTTTTGATATTACTAGGTTGCCTCGCTTTTAACCATGAAACGATTGACTGTGGGATTTAATTGAACTAACTTTGGACTGTAACCTGATAAATGTGACAAATGAGACAATTGGATTCCAAGAAATAATATTCTTCTTAATTTGACGTGATTGCCGGAACTCAACGTTTACACTGGGCGCTGTGGTAGCGCTTCATTTAAAAATTTAGATTAATAAGTCATTCTTTACTGTGGAACGAATCCTATCCGTTATTGCGCGCTGAAGAAATAGCGACAGTTTCAAAAACTACATTTCATTGACTTTCTAACGGTGTCAGTCCGTTTGAGTTACAACGGTTGGGTCACATATTCGTACCAACATGTGTTTAGCGATATTTTTCTGATATTACTAGGTTGCATCGCTTTTAACTATGAAGCGATTGACTGTGGGACTTAATTGAACTAACTTTGTACTGTGACATGATAAATGTGATAAAGGAGACAATTGGAATCCAAGCAATAAAATTCTTTTTAATTTGACATGATTGCCGAAACTCAGCGATTACACTGGGCGCTGTGGTAGCGCTTCATTTAAGAATTAAGATAAAAAAGTCATTTTTTTAATGTGGGACCAATCCTAGCCGTTAACGCGCGCTGAAGAAATAGAGACAGTTGCAAATACTACGTTTCACTGACTTACTAACGGTGTCAGTCCGTTTGAGTTTCAACGGTTGTGTCACATATTCGTACCAACATGTATTTAGCGATGTTTTTCTGATATTATTAGGTTGCATCGCCTTTAACAATGAAACGATTGACTGTGGGACTTAATTGAACTAACATTGGACTGTGACATGATAAATGCGATAAATGAGAAAATTGGACTCCAAGAAATAACATTCTTCTTAATTTGACATGATTGCCGGAACTCAGCGATTACACTGGGCACTGTGTAGCGCTTCATTAAAATATTTAGATTAATAAGTCACTTTTTACTGTGGGACCAATCCTAGCCGTTATCGCGCGCTTAAGAAATAGCGACAGTTTCAAAAACTACATTTCATTGACTTTCTAACGGTGTCAGTCCGTTTGAGTTTCAACGGTTGGGACCCATACTCGTACCAACATGTATTTAGCGATATTTAACTGATATTACTAGGTTGCATCGCTTTTAACAGTGAAACGATTGACTGTGGGACTTAATTGAACTAACTTTGGACTGTGACCTGTGAAATGTGATAAATGAGAAAACTGGACTCCAAGAAATAACATTCTTCTTAATTTGACATGATTGCCGGAACTCAGCGATTACACTGGGCGCTGTGGTAGCGCTTCATTTAAAAATTTAGATTCATAAGTCATTCTTTACTGTGGAGCGAATCCTATCCGTTATCGCGCGCTGATGAAATAGCGACAGTTTCAAAAACTACATTTCATTGACTTTCTAACGGTGTCAGTCCGTTTGAGTTACAACGGTTGGGTCACATATTCGTACCAACATGTGTTTAGCGATATTTTTCTGATATTACTAGGTTGCATCGCTTTTAACTATGAAGCGATTGACTGTGGGACTTAATTGATCTAACTTTGTACTGTGACATGATAAATGTGATAAAGGAGACAATTGGAATCCAAGCAATAAAATTCTTCTTAAGTTGACATGATTGCCGAAACTCAGCGATTACACTGGGCGCTGTGGTAGCGCTTCATTTAAGAATTAAGATAAAAAAGTCCTTTTTTTAATGTGGGACCAATCCTAGCCGTTAACGCGCGCTGAAGAAATAGAGACAGTTTCAAATACTACGTTTCACTGACTTTCTAACTGTGTCAGTCCGTTTGAGTTTCAACGGTTGTGTCACATATTCGTACCAACATGTATTTAGCGATGTTTTTCTGATATTATTAGGTTGCATCGCCTTTAACAATGAAACGATTGACTGTGGGACTTAATTGAACTAACATTGAACTGTGACATGATAAATGTGATAAATGAGACAATTGGACTCCAAGAAATAACATTCTTCCTAATTTGACGTGATTGCCGGAACTCAGCGATTACACTGGGCGCTGTGGTAGCGCTTCATTTAAAAATTTAGATAAATAAATCATTCTTTACTGTGGGACCAATCCTATCCGTTATCGCGCGCTGTAGAAATATCGACAGTTTCAAAAACTATATTTCATTGACTTTCTAACGGTGTTAGTGCGTTTGAGTTACAACGGTGGGGTCACATATTCCTACCAACATGTATTTAGCGATATTCATCTGATATTACTAAGTTGCATCGCTTTTAACAGTGAAAGGATTGACTGTGGGACTTAATTGAACTAACTTTGGACTCTGACCTGTTAAATGTGATAAATGGGAAAATTGGTCTTCAAGAAATAACGTTCTTCTTAATTTGACATGATTGCCGGAACTCAGCTATTACACTGGGCGATGTGGAAGCGCTTCATTTAAAAATTTAGATTAATAAGTCATTTTTTACTCTGGGACCTATCCTAGCCGTTATCGCGCGCTGAAAAAATAGCGACAGTTTCAAAAACTACATTTCATTGACTTTCTAACGGTGTAAGTCCGTTTGAATTGCAACGGTTGGGTCACATATTCGTACCAACATGTATTTAGCAATATTTATCTGATATCACTAGGTGGCATCGCTTTTAACAATAAAACGATTGACTGTGGGCCTTAATTGAACTAACTTTGGACTGTGACCTTATAAATGTGATAAATGAGACAATTGGACTCCAAGAAATAACATTCTTCTTAATTTGACGTGATTGCCGGAACTCAGCGGTTACACTCGGCGCTGTGGTAGCGCTTCATTTAAAAATTTAGATAAATAAGTCATTCTTTATTGTGGGACCAATGCTATCCGTTATCGCGCGCTGAAGAAATAGCAACATTTTAAAAACTACATTTCATTGACTTTCTAACGGTGTCAGTTCGTTTGAGTTACAACGGTCGGGTCACATATTCGTACCAACATGTATTTAGCAATATTTTTCTGATATTACTAGGTTGCATCGCTTTTAACTGTGAAACGATTGAATGTGGGACTTAATTGAACTAACTTTGGACTCTGACCTGTTAAATGTGATAAATGGGAAAATTGGTCTTCAAGAAATAACGTTCTTCTTAATTTGACATGATTGCCGGAACTCAGCTATTACACTGGGCGATGTGGAAGCGCTTCATTTAAAAATTTAGATTAATAAGTCATTTTTTACTCTGAGACCTATCCTAGCCGTTATCGCGCGCTGAAAAAATAGCGACAGTTTCAAAAACTACATTTCATTGACTTTCTAACGGTGTAAGTCCGTTTGAATTACAACGGTTGGGTCACATATTCGTACCAACATGTATTTAGCGATATTTATCTGATATTACTAGGTTGCATCGCTTTTAACAATGAAACGATTGACTGTGGGACTTAATTGAACTAACATTGGACTGTGACCTGATAAATGTGATAAATGAGAAAATTGGATTCCAAGAAATAACATTCTTCTTACTTTGACATGATTGCCGGAACTCAGCGAATACACTCGGCGCTGTGGTAGCGCTTCATTTAAAAGTTTAGATAAATAAGTCATTCTTTACTGTGGGACCAATCCTATCCGTTATCGCGCGCTGAAGAAATAGCAACAGTTTCAAAAACTACATTTTATTGACTTTCTAACGGTGTCAGTCCGTTTGAGTTACAACGGTTGGGTCACATACTCGTACCAACCTGTATTTAGTGATATCTTTTTGATATCACTAGGTGGCATCGCTTTTAACAATAAAACGATTGACTGTGGGACTTAATTGAACTAACTTTGGACTGTGACCTTATAAATGTGATAAATGAGACAATTGGACTCCAAGAAATAACATTCTTCTTAATTTGACGTGATTGCCGGAACTCAGCGGTTACACTCGGCGCTGTGGTAGCGCTTTATTTAAAAATTTAGATAAATAAGTCATTCTTTATTGTGGGACCAATGCTATCCGTTATCGCGCGCTAAAGAAATAGCAACAGTTTTAAAAACTACATTTCATTGACTTTCCAACGGTGTCAGTTCGTATGAGTTACAACGGTCGGGTCACATATTCGTACCAACATGTATTTAGCAATTCTTAATTTAACATGATTGCCGGAACTCAGCGAATACACTCGGCGCTGTGGTAGCGCTTCATTTAAAAGTTTAGATAAATAAGTCATTCTTTACTGTGGGACCAATCCTATCCGTTATCGCGCGCTGAAGAAATAGCAACAGTTTCAAAAACTACATTTCATTGACTTTCTAACGGTGTCAGTCCGTTTGAGTTACAACGGTTGGGTCACATATTCGTACCAACATGTGTTTAGCGATATTTTTCTGATATTACTAGGTTGCATCGCTTTTAACTATGAAGCGATTGACTGTGGGACTTAATTGATCTAACTTTGTACTGTGACATGATAAATGTGATAAAGGAGACAATTGGAATCCAAGCAATAAAATTCTTCTTAATTTGACATGATTGCCGAAACTCAGCGATTACACTGGGCGCTGTGGTAGCGCTTCATTTAAGAATTAAGATAAAAAAGTCCTTTTTTTAATGTGGGACCAATCCTAGCCGTTAACGCGCGCTGAAGAAATAGAGACAGTTTCAAATACTACGTTTCACTAACTTTCTAACTGTGTCAGTCCGTTTGAGTTTCAACGGTTGTGTCACATATTCGTACCAACATGTATTTAGCGATGTTTTTCTGATATTATTAGGTTGCATCGCCTTTAACAATGAAACGATTGACTGTGGGACTTAATTGAACTAACATTGAACTGTGACATGATAAATGTGATAAATGAGACAATTGGACTCCAAGAAATAACATTCTTCCTAATTTGACGTGATTGCCGGAACTCAGCGATTACACTGGGCGCTGTGGTAGCGCTTCATTTAAAAATTTAGATAAATAAATCATTCTTTACTGTGGGACCAATCCTATCCGTTATCGCGCGCTGTAGAAATATCGACAGTTTCAAAAACTATATTTCATTGACTTTCTAACGGTGTTAGTGCGTTTGAGTTACAACGGTGGGGTCACATATTCCTACCAACATGTATTTAGCGATATTCATCTGATATTACTAAGTTGCATCGCTTTTAACAGTGAAAGGATTGACTGTGGGACTTAATTGAACTAACTTTGGACTCTGACCTGTTAAATGTGATAAATGGGAAAATTGGTCTTCAAGAAATAACGTTCTTCTTAATTTGACATGATTGCCGGAACTCAGCTATTACACTGGGCGATGTGGAAGCGCTTCATTTAAAAATTTAGATTAATAAGTCATTTTTTACTCTGGGACCTATCCTAGCCGTTATCGCGCGCTGAAAAAATAGCGACAGTTTCAAAAACTACATTTCATTGACTTTCTAACGGTGTAAGTCCGTTTGAATTGCAACGGTTGGGTCACATATTCGTACCAACATGTATTTAGCAATATTTATCTGATATCACTAGGTGGCATCGCTTTTAACAATAAAACGATTGACTGTGGGCCTTAATTGAACTAACTTTGGACTGTGACCTTATAAATGTGATAAATGAGACAATTGGACTCCAAGAAATAACATTCTTCTTAATTTGACGTGATTGCCGGAACTCAGCGGTTACACTCGGCGCTGTGGTAGCGCTTCATTTAAAAATTTAGATAAATAAGTCATTCTTTATTGTGGGACCAATGCTATCCGTTATCGCGCGCTGAAGAAATAGCAACATTTTAAAAACTACATTTCATTGACTTTCTAACGGTGTCAGTTCGTTTGAGTTACAACGGTCGGGTCACATATTCGTACCAACATGTATTTAGCAATATTTTTCTGATATTACTAGGTTGCATCGCTTTTAACTGTGAAACGATTGAATGTGGGACTTAATTGAACTAACTTTGGACTCTGACCTGTTAAATGTGATAAATGGGAAAATTGGTCTTCAAGAAATAACGTTCTTCTTAATTTGACATGATTGCCGGAACTCAGCTATTACACTGGGCGATGTGGAAGCGCTTCATTTAAAAATTTAGATTAATAAGTCATTTTTTACTCTGAGACCTATCCTAGCCGTTATCGCGCGCTGAAAAAATAGCGACAGTTTCAAAAACTACATTTCATTGACTTTCTAACGGTGTAAGTCCGTTTGAATTACAACGGTTGGGTCACATATTCGTACCAACATGTATTTAGCGATATTTATCTGATATTACTAGGTTGCATCGCTTTTAACAATGAAACGATTGACTGTGGGACTTAATTGAACTAACATTGGACTGTGACCTGATAAATGTGATAAATGAGAAAATTGGATTCCAAGAAATAACATTCTTCTTACTTTGACATGATTGCCGGAACTCAGCGAATACACTCGGCGCTGTGGTAGCGCTTCATTTAAAAGTTTAGATAAATAAGTCATTCTTTACTGTGGGACCAATCCTATCCGTTATCGCGCGCTGAAGAAATAGCAACAGTTTCAAAAACTACATTTTATTGACTTTCTAACGGTGTCAGTCCGTTTGAGTTACAACGGTTGGGTCACATACTCGTACCAACCTGTATTTAGTGATATCTTTTTGATATCACTAGGTGGCATCGCTTTTAACAATAAAACGATTGACTGTGGGACTTAATTGAACTAACTTTGGACTGTGACCTTATAAATGTGATAAATGAGACAATTGGACTCCAAGAAATAACATTCTTCTTAATTTGACGTGATTGCCGGAACTCAGGGATTAGACTGGGCGCTGTGGTAGCGCTTCATTTAAAAATTTAGATGAATAAGTCATTCTTTACTGTGGGACCAATCCTATCCGTTATCGCGCGCTGAAGAAATATCGACAGTTTCAAAAACTATATTTCATTGACTTTCTAACGGTGTAAGTCCGTTTGAGTTACAACGGTTGGGTCACATATTCCTACCAACATGTATTTAGCGATATTCATCTGATATTACTAGGTTGCATCGCTTTTAACAGTGAAACGATTGACTGTGGGACTTAATTGAACTAACTTTGGACTCTAACCTGATAAATGTGATAAATGGGAAAATTGGTCTCCAAGAAATAACGTTCTTCTTAATTTGACATGATTGCCGGAACTCATCCATTACACTGGGCGATGTGGTAGCGCTTCATTTAAAAATTTAGATTAATAAGTCATTTTTTACTCTTGTACCTATCCTAGCCGTTATCGCGCGCTGAAGAAATAGCGACAGTTTCAAAAACTACATTTCATTGATTTTCTAACGGTGTCAGTCCGCTTGAGTTACAACGGTTGGGTCACATATTCGTACCAACATGTATTTAGCGATGTTTTTCTTTATTACTAGGTTGCATCGCTTTTAACAATGAAACGATTGACTGTGGGACTTAATTGAACTAACATTGGACTGTGACCTGATAAATGTGATAAATGAGACATTTGGACTCCAAGAAATAACATTCTTCCTAATTTGACGTGATTGCCGGAACTCAGCGATTACACTGGGCGCTGTGGTAGCGCTTCATTTAAAAATTTAGATGAATAAATCATTCTTTACTGTGGGACCAATCCTATCCGTTATTGCGCGCTGAAGAAATATCGACTTTTTCAAAAACTACATTTCATTGACTTTCTAACCGTGTAAGTCCGTTTGAGTTACAACGGTTGGGTCACATATTCCTACCAACATGTATTTAGCGATATTCATCTGATATTATTAGGTTGCATCGCTTTTAACAGTGAAACGATTGAATGTGGGACTTAATTGAACTAACATTGGACTGTGACCTGTTAAATGTGATAAATGAGAAAATTGGACTCCAAGAAATAACATTCTTCTTAATTTGACATGATTGCCGGAACTCAGCGATTGCACTGGGCACTGTGTAGCGCTTCATTAAAATATTTAGATTAATAAGTCACTTTTTACTGTGGGACCAATCCTAGCCGTTATCGCACGCTGAAGAAATAGCGACAGTTTCAAAAACTACATTTCATTGACTTTCTAACGGTGTCAGTCCGTTTGAGTTTCAACGGTTGTGACCCATACTCGTACCAACATGTATTTAGCGATATTTAACTGATATTACTAGGTTGCATCGCTTTTAACAGTGAAACGATTGACTGTGGGACTTAATTGAACTAACTTTGGACTGTGACCTGTGAAATGTGATAAATGAGACAATTGGACTCCAAGAAATAACATTCTTCCTAATTTGACGTGATTGCCGGAACTCAGCGATTACACTGGGCGTTGTGGTAGCGCTTCATTTAAAAATTTAGATAAGTAAATCATTCTTTACTGTGGGACCAATCCTATCCGTTATTGCGCACTGAAGAAATATCGACTTTTTCAAAAACTACATTTCATTGACTTTCTAACGGTGTAAGTCCGTTTGAGTTACAACGGTTGGGTCACATATTCCTACCAACATGTATTTAGCGATATTCATCTGATATTACTAGGTTGCATCGCTTTTAACAGTGAGACGATTGACTGTGGGACTTAATTGAACTAACTTTGGACTGTGACCTGTGAAATGTGATAAATGAGAAAACTGGACTCCAAGAAATAACATTCTTCTTAATTTGACATGATTGCCGGAACTCAGCGATTGCACTGGGCGCTGTGGTAGCGCTTCATTTAAAAATTTAGATTAATAAGTCATTTTTTACTGTGGGACCAATCCTAGCCGTTATCGCGCGCTGAAGAAATAGCGACAGTTTCAAAAACTGCATTTCATTGACTTTCTAACGGTGTCAGTCCGTTTGAGTTACAACGGTTGGGTTACATCTTCGTACCAACATGTATTTAGCGACATTTTTTGATATTACTAGGTTGCCTCGCTTTTAACCATGAAACGATTGACTGTGGGATTTAATTGAACTAACTTTGGACTGTAACCTGATAAATGTGACAAATGAGACAATTGGATTCCAAGAAATAATATTCTTCTTAATTTGACGTGATTGCCGGAACTCAACGTTTACACTGGGCGCTGTGGTAGCGCTTCATTTAAAAATTTAGATTAATAAGTCATTCTTTACTGTGGAACGAATCCTATCCGTTATTGCGCGCTGAAGAAATAGCGACAGTTTCAAAAACTACATTTCATTGACTTTCTAACGGTGTCAGTCCGTTTGAGTTACAACGGTTGGGTCACATATTCGTACCAACATGTGTTTAGCGATATTTTTCTGATATTACTAGGTTGCATCGCTTTTAACTATGAAGCGATTGACTGTGGGACTTAATTGAACTAACTTTGTACTGTGACATGATAAATGTGATAAAGGAGACAATTGGAATCCAAGCAATAAAATTCTTTTTAATTTGACATGATTGCCGAAACTCAGCGATTACACTGGGCGCTGTGGTAGCGCTTCATTTAAGAATTAAGATAAAAAAGTCATTTTTTTAATGTGGGACCAATCCTAGCCGTTAACGCGCGCTGAAGAAATAGAGACAGTTGCAAATACTACGTTTCACTGACTTACTAACGGTGTCAGTCCGTTTGAGTTTCAACGGTTGTGTCACATATTCGTACCAACATGTATTTAGCGATGTTTTTCTGATATTATTAGGTTGCATCGCCTTTAACAATGAAACGATTGACTGTGGGACTTAATTGAACTAACATTGGACTGTGACATGATAAATGCGATAAATGAGAAAATTGGACTCCAAGAAATAACATTCTTCTTAATTTGACATGATTGCCGGAACTCAGCGATTACACTGGGCACTGTGTAGCGCTTCATTAAAATATTTAGATTAATAAGTCACTTTTTACTGTGGGACCAATCCTAGCCGTTATCGCGCGCTTAAGAAATAGCGACAGTTTCAAAAACTACATTTCATTGACTTTCTAACGGTGTCAGTCCGTTTGAGTTTCAACGGTTGGGACCCATACTCGTACCAACATGTATTTAGCGATATTTAACTGATATTACTAGGTTGCATCGCTTTTAACAGTGAAACGATTGACTGTGGGACTTAATTGAACTAACTTTGGACTGTGACCTGTGAAATGTGATAAATGAGAAAACTGGACTCCAAGAAATAACATTCTTCTTAATTTGACATGATTGCCGGAACTCAGCGATTACACTGGGCGCTGTGGTAGCGCTTCATTTAAAAATTTAGATTCATAAGTCATTCTTTACTGTGGAGCGAATCCTATCCGTTATCGCGCGCTGATGAAATAGCGACAGTTTCAAAAACTATATTTCATTGACTTTCTAACGGTGTCAGTCCGTTTGAGTTACAACGGTTGGGTCACATATTCGTACCAACATGTGTTTAGCGATATTTTTCTGATATTACTAGGTTGCATCGCTTTTAACTATGAAGCGATTGACTGTGGGACTTAATTGATCTAACTTTGTACTGTGACATGATAAATGTGATAAAGGAGACAATTGGAATCCAAGCAATAAAATTCTTCTTAAGTTGACATGATTGCCGAAACTCAGCGATTACACTGGGCGCTGTGGTAGCGCTTCATTTAAGAATTAAGATAAAAAAGTCCTTTTTTTAATGTGGGACCAATCCTAGCCGTTAACGCGCGCTGAAGAAATAGAGACAGTTTCAAATACTACGTTTCACTGACTTTCTAACTGTGTCAGTCCGTTTGAGTTTCAACGGTTGTGTCACATATTCGTACCAACATGTATTTAGCGATGTTTTTCTGATATTATTAGGTTGCATCGCCTTTAACAATGAAACGATTGACTGTGGGACTTAATTGAACTAACATTGAACTGTGACATGATAAATGTGATAAATGAGACAATTGGACTCCAAGAAATAACATTCTTCCTAATTTGACGTGATTGCCGGAACTCAGCGATTACACTGGGCGCTGTGGTAGCGCTTCATTTAAAAATTTAGATAAATAAATCATTCTTTACTGTGGGACCAATCCTATCCGTTATCGCGCGCTGTAGAAATATCGACAGTTTCAAAAACTATATTTCATTGACTTTCTAACGGTGTTAGTGCGTTTGAGTTACAACGGTGGGGTCACATATTCCTACCAACATGTATTTAGCGATATTCATCTGATATTACTAAGTTGCATCGCTTTTAACAGTGAAAGGATTGACTGTGGGACTTAATTGAACTAACTTTGGACTCTGACCTGTTAAATGTGATAAATGGGAAAATTGGTCTTCAAGAAATAACGTTCTTCTTAATTTGACATGATTGCCGGAACTCAGCTATTACACTGGGCGATGTGGAAGCGCTTCATTTAAAAATTTAGATTAATAAGTCATTTTTTACTCTGGGACCTATCCTAGCCGTTATCGCGCGCTGAAAAAATAGCGACAGTTTCAAAAACTACATTTCATTGACTTTCTAACGGTGTAAGTCCGTTTGAATTGCAACGGTTGGGTCACATATTCGTACCAACATGTATTTAGCAATATTTATCTGATATCACTAGGTGGCATCGCTTTTAACAATAAAACGATTGACTGTGGGCCTTAATTGAACTAACTTTGGACTGTGACCTTATAAATGTGATAAATGAGACAATTGGACTCCAAGAAATAACATTCTTCTTAATTTGACGTGATTGCCGGAACTCAGCGGTTACACTCGGCGCTGTGGTAGCGCTTCATTTAAAAATTTAGATAAATAAGTCATTCTTTATTGTGGGACCAATGCTATCCGTTATCGCGCGCTGAAGAAATAGCAACATTTTAAAAACTACATTTCATTGACTTTCTAACGGTGTCAGTTCGTTTGAGTTACAACGGTCGGGTCACATATTCGTACCAACATGTATTTAGCAATATTTTTCTGATATTACTAGGTTGCATCGCTTTTAACTGTGAAACGATTGAATGTGGGACTTAATTGAACTAACTTTGGACTCTGACCTGTTAAATGTGATAAATGGGAAAATTGGTCTTCAAGAAATAACGTTCTTCTTAATTTGACATGATTGCCGGAACTCAGCTATTACACTGGGCGATGTGGAAGCGCTTCATTTAAAAATTTAGATTAATAAGTCATTTTTTACTCTGAGACCTATCCTAGCCGTTATCGCGCGCTGAAAAAATAGCGACAGTTTCAAAAACTACATTTCATTGACTTTCTAACGGTGTAAGTCCGTTTGAATTACAACGGTTGGGTCACATATTCGTACCAACATGTATTTAGCGATATTTATCTGATATTACTAGGTTGCATCGCTTTTAACAATGAAACGATTGACTGTGGGACTTAATTGAACTAACATTGGACTGTGACCTGATAAATGTGATAAATGAGAAAATTGGATTCCAAGAAATAACATTCTTCTTACTTTGACATGATTGCCGGAACTCAGCGAATACACTCGGCGCTGTGGTAGCGCTTCATTTAAAAGTTTAGATAAATAAGTCATTCTTTACTGTGGGACCAATCCTATCCGTTATCGCGCGCTGAAGAAATAGCAACAGTTTCAAAAACTACATTTTATTGACTTTCTAACGGTGTCAGTCCGTTTGAGTTACAACGGTTGGGTCACATACTCGTACCAACCTGTATTTAGTGATATCTTTTTGATATCACTAGGTGGCATCGCTTTTAACAATAAAACGATTGACTGTGGGACTTAATTGAACTAACTTTGGACTGTGACCTTATAAATGTGATAAATGAGACAATTGGACTCCAAGAAATAACATTCTTCTTAATTTGACGTGATTGCCGGAACTCAGCGGTTACACTCGGCGCTGTGGTAGCGCTTTATTTAAAAATTTAGATAAATAAGTCATTCTTTATTGTGGGACCAATGCTATCCGTTATCGCGCGCTAAAGAAATAGCAACAGTTTTAAAAACTACATTTCATTGACTTTCCAACGGTGTCAGTTCGTATGAGTTACAACGGTCGGGTCACATATTCGTACCAACATGTATTTAGCAATTCTTAATTTAACATGATTGCCGGAACTCAGCGAATACACTCGGCGCTGTGGTAGCGCTTCATTTAAAAGTTTAGATAAATAAGTCATTCTTTACTGTGGGACCAATCCTATCCGTTATCGCGCGCTGAAGAAATAGCAACAGTTTCAAAAACTACATTTCATTGACTTTCTAACGGTGTCAGTCCGTTTGAGTTACAACGGTTGGGTCACATATTCGTACCAACATGTGTTTAGCGATATTTTTCTGATATTACTAGGTTGCATCGCTTTTAACTATGAAGCGATTGACTGTGGGACTTAATTGATCTAACTTTGTACTGTGACATGATAAATGTGATAAAGGAGACAATTGGAATCCAAGCAATAAAATTCTTCTTAATTTGACATGATTGCCGAAACTCAGCGATTACACTGGGCGCTGTGGTAGCGCTTCATTTAAGAATTAAGATAAAAAAGTCCTTTTTTTAATGTGGGACCAATCCTAGCCGTTAACGCGCGCTGAAGAAATAGAGACAGTTTCAAATACTACGTTTCACTAACTTTCTAACTGTGTCAGTCCGTTTGAGTTTCAACGGTTGTGTCACATATTCGTACCAACATGTATTTAGCGATGTTTTTCTGATATTATTAGGTTGCATCGCCTTTAACAATGAAACGATTGACTGTGGGACTTAATTGAACTAACATTGAACTGTGACATGATAAATGTGATAAATGAGACAATTGGACTCCAAGAAATAACATTCTTCCTAATTTGACGTGATTGCCGGAACTCAGCGATTACACTGGGCGCTGTGGTAGCGCTTCATTTAAAAATTTAGATAAATAAATCATTCTTTACTGTGGGACCAATCCTATCCGTTATCGCGCGCTGTAGAAATATCGACAGTTTCAAAAACTATATTTCATTGACTTTCTAACGGTGTTAGTGCGTTTGAGTTACAACGGTGGGGTCACATATTCCTACCAACATGTATTTAGCGATATTCATCTGATATTACTAAGTTGCATCGCTTTTAACAGTGAAAGGATTGACTGTGGGACTTAATTGAACTAACTTTGGACTCTGACCTGTTAAATGTGATAAATGGGAAAATTGGTCTTCAAGAAATAACGTTCTTCTTAATTTGACATGATTGCCGGAACTCAGCTATTACACTGGGCGATGTGGAAGCGCTTCATTTAAAAATTTAGATTAATAAGTCATTTTTTACTCTGGGACCTATCCTAGCCGTTATCGCGCGCTGAAAAAATAGCGACAGTTTCAAAAACTACATTTCATTGACTTTCTAACGGTGTAAGTCCGTTTGAATTGCAACGGTTGGGTCACATATTCGTACCAACATGTATTTAGCAATATTTATCTGATATCACTAGGTGGCATCGCTTTTAACAATAAAACGATTGACTGTGGGCCTTAATTGAACTAACTTTGGACTGTGACCTTATAAATGTGATAAATGAGACAATTGGACTCCAAGAAATAACATTCTTCTTAATTTGACGTGATTGCCGGGACTCAGCGGTTACACTCGGCGCTGTGGTAGCGCTTCATTTAAAAATTTAGATAAATAAGTCATTCTTTATTGTGGGACCAATGCTATCCGTTATCGCGCGCTGAAGAAATAGCAACATTTTAAAAACTACATTTCATTGACTTTCTAACGGTGTCAGTTCGTTTGAGTTACAACGGTCGGGTCACATATTCGTACCAACATGTATTTAGCAATATTTTTCTGATATTACTAGGTTGCATCGCTTTTAACTGTGAAACGATTGAATGTGGGACTTAATTGAACTAACTTTGGACTCTGACCTGTTAAATGTGATAAATGGGAAAATTGGTCTTCAAGAAATAACGTTCTTCTTAATTTGACATGATTGCCGGAACTCAGCTATTACACTGGGCGATGTGGAAGCGCTTCATTTAAAAATTTAGATTAATAAGTCATTTTTTACTCTGAGACCTATCCTAGCCGTTATCGCGCGCTGAAAAAATAGCGACAGTTTCAAAAACTACATTTCATTGACTTTCTAACGGTGTAAGTCCGTTTGAATTACAACGGTTGGGTCACATATTCGTACCAACATGTATTTAGCGATATTTATCTGATATTACTAGGTTGCATCGCTTTTAACAATGAAACGATTGACTGTGGGACTTAATTGAACTAACATTGGACTGTGACCTGATAAATGTGATAAATGAGAAAATTGGATTCCAAGAAATAACATTCTTCTTACTTTGACATGATTGCCGGAACTCAGCGAATACACTCGGCGCTGTGGTAGCGCTTCATTTAAAAGTTTAGATAAATAAGTCATTCTTTACTGTGGGACCAATCCTATCCGTTATCGCGCGCTGAAGAAATAGCAACAGTTTCAAAAACTACATTTTATTGACTTTCTAACGGTGTCAGTCCGTTTGAGTTACAACGGTTGGGTCACATACTCGTACCAACCTGTATTTAGTGATATCTTTTTGATATCACTAGGTGGCATCGCTTTTAACAATAAAACGATTGACTGTGGGACTTAATTGAACTAACTTTGGACTGTGACCTTATAAATGTGATAAATGAGACAATTGGACTCCAAGAAATAACATTCTTCTTAATTTGACGTGATTGCCGGAACTCAGCGGTTACACTCGGCGCTGTGGTAGCGCTTCATTTAAAAATTTAGATAAATAAGTCATTCTTTATTGTGGGACCAATGCTATCCGTTATCGCGCGCTAAAGAAATAGCAACAGTTTTAAAAACTACATTTCATTGACTTTCCAACGGTGTCAGTTCGTATGAGTTACAACGGTCGGGTCACATATTCGTACCAACATGTATTTAGCAATTCTTAATTTAACATGATTGCCGGAACTCAGCGAATACACTCGGCGCTGTGGTAGCGCTTCATTTAAAAGTTTAGATAAATAAGTCATTCTTTACTGTGGGACCAATCCTATCCGTTATCGCGCGCTGAAGAAATAGCAACAGTTTCAAAAACTACATTTTATTGACTTTCTAACGGTGTCAGTCCGTTTGAGTTACAACGGTTGGGTCACATACTCGTACCAACCTGTATTTAGTGATATTTTTTTGATATCACTAGGTTGCATCGCTTTTAACAATAAAACGATTGAATGTGGGACTTAATTGAACTAACATTGAACTGTGACCTGATAAATGTGATAAATGAGAAAACTGGACTCCAAGAAATAACATTCTTCTTAATTTGACATGATTGCCGGAACTCAGCGATTACACTGGGCGCTGTGGTAGCGCTTCATTTAAAAATTTAGATTAATAAGTCATTTTTTACTGTGGGACCAATCCTAGCCGTTATCGCGCGCTGAAGAAATAGCGACAGTTTCAAAAACTACATTTCAATGACTTTCTAACGGTGTCAGTCCGTTTGAGTTACAACGATTGGGTCACATATTTGTACCAACATGTATTTAGCGATATTTTTCTGATATTACTAGGTTGCATCGCTTTTACCTATGAAGCGATTGACTGTGGGACTTAATTGAACTAACTTTGTACTGTGACATGATAATCGTGATAAAGGAGACAATTGGACTCCAAGAAATAAAATTCTTCTTAATTTGACATGATTGCCGAAACTCAGCGATTACACTGGGCGCTGTGGTGGCGCTTCATTTAAGAATTAAGATAAAAAAGTCATTTTTTTAATGTGGGACCAATCCTAGCCGTTAACGCGCGCTGAAGAAATAGAGACAGTTTCAAATACTACATTTTACTGACTTTCTAACGGTGTCAGTCCGTTTGAGTTTCAACGGTTGTGTCACATATTCGTACCAACATGTATTTAGTGATGTTTTTCTGATATTACTACGTTGCACGGCTTTTAACAATGAAACGATTGACTGTGGGACTTAATTGAACTAACATTGGACTGTGACGTGATAAATGTGACAAATGAGACAATTGGACTCCAAGAAATAACATTCTTCTTAATTTGACGTGATTGCCGGAACTCAGCGATTACACTGGGCGCTGTGGTAGCGCTTCATTTAAAAATTTAGATAAATAAATCATTCTTTACTGTGGGACAAATCCTATCCGTTATCGCCTGCTGAAGAAATATCGACAGTTTCAAAAACTATATTTCATTGACTTTCTAACGGTGTCAGTCCGTTTGAGTTACAACGGTTGGGTCACATATTCCTACCAACATGTATTTAGCGATATTTATCTGATATTACTAGGTTGCATCGCTTTTAACAATGAAACGATTGACTGTGGGACTTAATTGAACTAACATTGGACTGTGACCTGATAAATGTGATAAATGAGAAAATTGGTCTCCAAAAAATAACATTCCTCTTAATTTGACATGATTGCCGGAACTCAGCGATTACACTGGGCGCTGTGGTAGCGCTTCATTTAAAAATTTAGATTCATAAGTCATTCTTTACTGTGGAGCGAATCCTATCCGTTATCGCGCGCTGAAGAAATAGCGACAGTTTCAAAAACTACATTTCATTGACTTTCTAACGGTGTCAGTCCGTTTGAGTTACAACGGTTGGGTCACATATTCGTACCAACATGTGTTTAGCGATATTTTTCTGATATTACTAGGTTGCATCGCTTTTAACTATGAAGCGATTGACTGTGGGACTTAATTGAACTAACTTTGTACTGTGACATGATAAATGTGATAAAGGAGACAATTGGAATCCAAGCAATAAAATTCTTCTTAATTTGACATGATTGCCGAAACTCAGCGATTACACTGGGCGCTGTGGTAGCGCTTCATTTAAGAATTAAGATAAAAAAGTCCTTTTTTTAATGTGGGACCAATCCTAGCCGTTAACGCGCGCTGAAGAAATAGAGACAGTTTCAAATACTACGTTTCACTGACTTTCTAACTGTGTCAGTCCGTTTGAGTTTCAACGGTTGTGTCACATATTCGTACCAACATGTATTTAGCGATGTTTTTCTGATATTATTAGGTTGCATCGCCTTTAACCATGAAACGATTGACTGTGGGACTTAATTGAACTAACATTGGACTGTGACATGATAAATGTGATAAATGAGACAATTGGACTCCAAGAAATAACATTCTTTCTAATTTGACGTGATTGCCGGAACTCAGCGATTACACTGGGCGCTGTGGTAGCGCTTTATTTAAAAATTTAGATCAATAAATCATTCTTTACTGTGGGACCAATCCTATCCGTTATCGCGCGCTGTAGAAATATCGACAGTTTCAAAAACTATATTTCATTGACTTTCTAACGGTGTTAGTGCGTTTGAGTTACAACGGTGGGGTCACATATTCCTACCAACATGTATTTAGCGATATTCATCTGATATTACTAAGTTGCATCGCTTTTAACAGTGAAAGGATTGACTGTGGGACTTAATTGAACTAACTTTGGACTCTGACCTGTTAAATGTGATAAATGGGAAAATTGGTCTTCAAGAAATAACGTTCTTCTTAATTTGACATGATTGCCGGAACTCAGCTATTACACTGGGCGATGTGGAAGCGCTTTATTTAAAAATTTAGATTAATAAGTCATTTTTTACTCTGGGACCTATCCTAACCGTTATCGCGCGCTGAAAAAATAGCGACAGTTTCAAAAACTACATTTCATTGACTTTCTAACGGTGTAAGTCCGTTTGAATTACAACGGTTGGGTCACATATTCGTACCAACATGTATTTAGCAATATTTATCTGATATCACTAGGTGGCATCGCTTTTAACAATAAAACGATTGACTGTGGGCCTTAATTGAACTAACTTTGGACTGTGACCTTATAAATGTGATAAATGAGACAATTGGACTCCAAGAAATAACATTCTTCTTAATTTGACGTGATTGCCGGAACTCAGCGGTTACACTCGGCGCTGTGGTAGCGCTTCATTTAAAAATTTAGATAAATAAGTCATTCTTTATTGTGGGACCAATGCTATCCGTTATCGCGCGCTGAAGAAATAGCAACATTTTAAAAACTACATTTCATTGACTTTCTAACGGTGTCAGTTCGTTTGAGTTACAACGGTCGGGTCACATATTCGTACCAACATGTATTTAGCAATATTTTTCTGATATTACTAGGTTGCATCGCTTTTAACTGTGAAACGATTGAATGTGGGACTTAATTGAACTAACTTTGGACTCTGACCTGTTAAATGTGATAAATGGGAAAATTGGTCTTCAAGAAATAACGTTCTTCTTAATTTGACATGATTGCCGGAACTCAGCTATTACACTGGGCGATGTGGAAGCGCTTCATTTAAAAATTTAGATTAATAAGTCATTTTTTACTCTGAGACCTATCCTAGCCGTTATCGCGCGCTGAAAAAATAGCGACAGTTTCAAAAACTACATTTCATTGACTTTCTAACGGTGTAAGTCCGTTTGAATTACAACGGTTGGGTCACATATTCGTACCAACATGTATTTAGCGATATTTATCTGATATTACTAGGTTGCATCGCTTTTAACAATGAAACGATTGACTGTGGGACTTAATTGAACTAACATTGGACTGTGACCTGATAAATGTGATAAATGAGAAAATTGGATTCCAAGAAATAACATTCTTCTTACTTTGACATGATTGCCGGAACTCAGCGAATACACTCGGCGCTGTGGTAGCGCTTCATTTAAAAGTTTAGATAAATAAGTCATTCTTTACTGTGGGACCAATCCTATCCGTTATCGCGCGCTGAAGAAATAGCAACAGTTTCAAAAACTACATTTTATTGACTTTCTAACGGTGTCAGTCCGTTTGAGTTACAACGGTTGGGTCACATACTCGTACCAACCTGTATTTAGTGATATTTTTTTGATATCACTAGGTGGCATCGCTTTTAACAATAAAACGATTGACTGTGGGCCTTAATTGAACTAACTTTGGACTGTGACCTTATAAATGTGATAAATGAGACAATTGGACTCCAAGAAATAACATTCTTCTTAATTTGACGTGATTGCCGGAACTCAGCGGTTACACTCGGCGCTGTGGTAGCGCTTCATTTAAAAATTTAGATAAATAAGTCATTCTTTATTGTGGGACCAATGCTATCCGTTATCGCGCGCTAAAGAAATAGCAACAGTTTTAAAAACTACATTTCATTGACTTTCCAACGGTGTCAGTTCGTATGAGTTACAACGGTCGGGTCACATATTCGTACCAACATGTATTTAGCAATATTTTTTGATATTACTAGGTTGCATCGCTTTTAACAATGAAACGATTGACTGTGGGACTTAATTGAACTAACATTGGACTGTGACATGATAAATGTGTTAAATGAGACAATTGGACTCCAAGAAATAACATTCTTCCTAATTTGACGTGATTGCCGGAACTCAGCGATTACACTGGGCGCTGTGGTAGCGCTTCATTTAAAAATTTAGATAAATAAATCATTCTTTACTGTGGGACCAATCCTATCCGTTATCGCGCGCTAAAGAAATATCGACAGTTTCAAAAACTATATTTCATTGACTTTCTAACGGTGTCAGTCCGTTTGAGTTACAACTGTTGGGTCACATATTCCTACCAACATGTATTTAGCGATATTCATCTGATTTTACTAGGTTGCATCGCTTTTAACAGTAAAACGATTGACTGTGGGACTTAATTGAACTAACTTTGGACTCTGACCTGATAAATGTGATAAAGGAGACAATTGGACTCCAAGAAATAACATTCTTCTAAATTTGACATGATTGCCGAAACTCAGCGATTACACTGGGCGCTGTGGTAGGGCTTCATTTAAGAAGTAAGATAAAAAAAGTCATTTTTTTTAATGTGGGACTAATCCTAGCCGTTAACGCGCGCTGAATAAATAGAGACAGTTTCAAATACTACATTTCACTGACTTTCTAACGGTGTCAGTCCGTTTGAGTTTCAACGGTTGTGTCACATATTCGTACCAACATGTATTTAGCGATGTTTTTCTGATATTACTACGTTGCACGGCTTTTAACAATGAAACGATTGACTGTGGGACTTAATTGAACTAACATTGGACTGTGACCTGATAAATGTAATAAATGAGAAAATTGGATTCCAAGAAATAACATTCTTCTTAATTTGACATGATTGCCGGAACTCAGCGAATACACTCGGCGCTGTGGTAGCGCTTCATTTAAAAGTTTAGATAAATAAGTCATTCTTTACTGTGGGACCAATGCTATCCGTTATCGCGCGCTGAAGAAATAGCAACAGTTTTAAAAACTACATTTCATTGACTTTTCAAGGGTGTAAGTTCGTTTGAGTTACAACGGTCGGGTCACATATTTGTACCAACATGTATTTAGCGATATTTTTCTGATATTACTAGGTTGCATCGCTTTTAACTGTGAAACGATTGAATGTGGGACTTAATTGAACTAACATTGGACTGTGACCTGATAAATGTGATAAATGAGAAAACTAGACTCCAAGAAATAACATTCTTCTTAATTTGACATGATTGCCGGAACTCAGCGATTACACTGGGCGCTGTGGTAGCGCTTCATTTAAAAATTTAGATTAATAAGTCATTTTTTACTGTGGGACCAATCCTAGCCGTTATCGCGCGCTGAAGAAATAGCGACAGTTTCAAAAACTACATTTCAATGACTTTCTAACGGTGTCAGTCCGTTTGAGTTACAACGATTGGGTCACATATTCGTACCAACATGTATTTAGCGATATTTTTCTGATATTACTAGGTTGCATCGCTTTTACCTATGAAGCGATTGACTGTGGGACTTAATTGAACTAACTTTGTACTGTGACATGATAAATGTGATAAAGGAGACAATTGGACTCCAAGAAATAAAATTCTTCTTAATTTGACATGATTGCCGAAACTCAGCGATTACACTGGGCGCTGTGGTGGCGCTTCATTTAAGAATTAAGATAAAAAAGTCATTCTTTATTGTGGGACCAATGCTATCCGTTATCGCGCGCTGAAGAAATAGCAACAGTTTTAAAAACTACATTTCATTGACTTTCCAACGGTGTAAGTTCGTTTGAGTTACAACGGTCGGGTCACATATTTGTACCAACATGTATTTAGCGATATTTTTCTGATATTACTAGGTTGCATCGCTTTTAACTGTGAAACGATTGAATGTGGGACTTAATTGAACTAACATTGGACTGTGACCTGATAAATGTGATAAATGAGAAAACTAGACTCCAAGAAATAACATTCTTCTTAATTTGACATGATTGCCGGAACTCAGCGATTACACTGGGCGCTGTGGTAGCGCTTCATTTAAAAATTTAGATTAATAAGTCATTTTTTACTGTGGGACCAATCCTAGCCGTTATCGCGCGCTGAAGAAATAGCGACAGTTTCAAAAACTACATTTCAATGACTTTCTAACGGTGTCAGTCCGTTTGAGTTACAACGATTGGGTCACATATTCGTACCAACATGTATTTAGCGATATTTTTCTGATATTACTAGGTTGCATCGCTTTTACCTATGAAGCGATTGACTGTGGGACTTAATTGAACTAACTTTGTACTGTGACATGATAAATGTGATAAAGGAGACAATTGGACTCCAAGAAATAAAATTCTTCTTAATTTGACATGATTGCTGAAACTCAGCGATTACACTGGGCGCTGTGGTGGCGCTTCATTTAAGAATTAAGATAAAAAAGTCATTTTTTTAATGTGGGACCAATCCTAGCCGTTAACGCGCGCTGAAGAAATAGAGAAAGTTTCAAATACTACATTTTACTGACTTTCTAACGGTGTCAGTCCGTTTGAGTTTCAACGGTTGTGTCACATATTCGTACCAACATGTATTTAGCGATGTTTTTCTGATATTACTAGGTTGCATCGCTTTTAACAATGAAACGATTGACTGTGGGACTTAATTGAACTAACATTGGACTGTGACATGATAAATGTGTTAAATGATACAATTGGACTCCAAGAAATAACATTCTTCCTAATTTGACGTGATTGCCGGAACTCAGCGATTGCACTGGGCGCTGTGGTAGCGCTTCATTTAAAAATTTAGATAAATAAATCATTCTTTACTGTGGGACCAATCCTATCCGTTATCGCGCGCTGAAGAAATATCGACAGTTTCAAAAACTATATTTCATTGACTTTCTAACGGTGTCAGTCCGTTTGAGTTACAACGGTTGGGTCACATATTCCTACCAACATGTATTTAGCGATATTTATCTGATATTACTAGGTTGCATCGCTTTTAACAATGAAACGATTGACTGTGGGACTTAATTGAACTAACATTGGACTGTGACCTGATAAATGTGATAAATGAGAAAATTGGTCTCCAAGAAATAACATTCCTCTTAATTTGACATGATTGCCGGAACTCAGCGATTACACTGGGCGCTGTGGTAGCGCTTCATTTAAAAATTTAGATTCATAAGTCATTCTTTACTGTGGAGCGAATCCTATCCGTTATCGCGCGCTGAAGAAATAGCGACAGTTTCAAAAACTACATTTCATTGACTTTCTAACGGTGTCAGTCCGTTTGAGTTACAACGGTTGGGTCACATATTCGTACCAACATGTGTTTAGCGATATTTTTCTGATATTACTAGGTTGCATCGCTTTTAACTATGAAGCGATTGACTGTGGGACTTAATTGAACTAACTTTGTACTGTGACATGATAAATGTGATAAAGGAGACAATTGGAATCCAAGCAATAAAATTCTTCTTAATTTGACATGATTGCCGAAACTCAGCGATTACACTGGGCGCTGTGGTAGCGCTTCATTTAAGAATTAAGATAAAAAAGTCCTTTTTTTAATGTGGGACCAATCCTAGCCGTTAACGCGCGCTGAAGAAATAGAGACAGTTTCAAATACTACGTTTCACTGACTTTCTAACTGTGTCAGTCCGTTTGAGTTTCAACGGTTGTGTCACATATTCGTACCAACATGTATTTAGCGATGTTTTTCTGATATTATTAGGTTGCATCGCCTTTAACCATAAAACGATTGACTGTGGGACTTAATTGAACTAACATTGGACTGTGACATGATAAATGTGATAAATGAGACAATTGGACTCCAAGAAATAACATTCTTCCTAATTTGACGTGATTGCCGGAACTCAGCGATTACACTGGGCGCTGTGGTAGCGCTTTATTTAAAAATTTAGATCAATAAATCATTCTTTACTGTGGGACCAATCCTATCCGTTATCGCGCGCTGTAGAAATATCGACAGTTTCAAAAACTATATTTCATTGACTTTCTAACGGTGTTAGTGCGTTTGAGTTACAACGGTGGGGTCACATATTCCTACCAACATGTATTTAGCGATATTCATCTGATATTACTAAGTTGCATCGCTTTTAACAGTGAAAGGATTGACTGTGGGACTTAATTGAACTAACTTTGGACTCTGACCTGTTAAATGTGATAAATGGGAAAATTGGTCTTCAAGAAATAACGTTCTTCTTAATTTGACATGATTGCCGGAACTCAGCTATTACACTGGGCGATGTGGAAGCGCTTCATTTAAAAATTTAGATTAATAAGTCATTTTTTACTCTGGGACCTATCCTAGCCGTTATCGCGCGCTGAAAAAATAGCGACAGTTTCAAAAACTACATTTCATTGACTTTCTAACGGTGTAAGTCCGTTTGAATTACAACGGTTGGGTCACATATTCGTACCAACATGTATTTAGCAATATTTATCTGATATCACTAGGTGGCATCGCTTTTAACAATAAAACGATTGACTGTGGGCCTTAATTGAACTAACTTTGGACTGTGACCTTATAAATGTGATAAATGAGACAATTGGACTCCAAGAAATAACATTCTTCTTAATTTGACGTGATTGCCGGAACTCAGCGGTTACACTGGGCGCTGTGGTAGCGCTTCATTTAAAAATTTAGATAAATAAGTCATTCTTTATTGTGGGACCAATGCTATCCGTTATCGCGCGCTGAAGAAATAGCAACATTTTAAAAACTACATTTCATTGACTTTCTAACGGTGTCAGTTCGTTTGAGTTACAACGGTCGGGTCACATATTCGTACCAACATGTATTTAGCAATATTTTTCTGATATTACTAGGTTGCATCGCTTTTAACTGTGAAACGATTGAATGTGGGACTTAATTGAACTAACTTTGGACTTTGACCTGTTAAATGTGATAAATGGGAAAATTGGTCTTCAAGAAATAACGTTATTCTTAATTTGACATGATTGCCGGAACTCAGCTATTACACTGGGCGATGTGGAAGCGCTTCATTTAAAAATTTAGATTAATAAGTCATTTTTTACTCTGAGACCTATCCTAGCCGTTATCGCGCGCTGAAAAAATAGCGACAGTTTCAAAAACTACATTTCATTGACTTTCTAACGGTGTAAGTCCGTTTGAATTACAACGGTTGGGTCACATATTCGTACCAACATGTATTTAGCGATATTTATCTGATATTACTAGGTTGCATCGCTTTTAACAATGAAACGATTGACTGTGGGACTTAATTGAACTAACATTGGACTGTGACCTGATAAATGTGATAAATGAGAAAATTGGATTCCAAGAAATAACATTCTTCTTACTTTGACATGATTGCCGGAACTCAGCGAATACACTCGGCGCTGTGGTAGCGCTTCATTTAAAAGTTTAGATAAATAAGTCATTCTTTACTGTGGGACCAATCCTATCCGTTATCGCGCGCTGAAGAAATAGCAACAGTTTCAAAAACTACATTTTATTGACTTTCTAACGGTGTCAGTCCGTTTGAGTTACAACGGTTGGGTCACATACTCGTACCAACCTGTATTTAGTGATATTTTTTTGATATCACTAGGTGGCATCGCTTTTAACAATAAAACGATTGACTGTGGGCCTTAATTGAACTAACTTTGGACTGTGACCTTATAAATGTGATAAATGAGACAATTGGACTCCAAGAAATAACATTCTTCTTAATTTGACGTGATTGCCGGAACTCAGCGGTTACACTCGGCGCTGTGGTAGCGCTTCATTTAAAAATTTAGATAAATAAGTCATTCTTTATTGTGGGACCAATGCTATCCGTTATCGCGCGCTAAAGAAATAGCAACAGTTTTAAAAACTACATTTCATTGACTTTCCAACGGTGTCAGTTCGTATGAGTTACAACGGTCGGGTCACATATTCGTACCAACATGTATTTAGCAATATTTTTTGATATTACTAGGTTGCATCGCTTTTAACAATGAAACGAGTGACTGTGGGACTTAATTGAACTAACATTGGACTGTGACATGATAAATGTGTTAAATGAGACAATTGGACTCCAAGAAATAACATTCTTCCTAATTTGACGTGATTGCCGGAACTCAGCGATTACACTGGGCGCTGTGGTAGCGCTTCATTTAAAAATTTAGATAAATAAATCATTCTTTACTGTGGGACCAATCCTATCCGTTATCGCGCGCTAAAGAAATATCGACAGTTTCAAAAACTATATTTCATTGACTTTCTAACGGTGTCAGTCCGTTTGAGTTACAACGGTTGGGTCACATATTCCTACCAACATGTATTTAGCGATATTCATCTGATTTTACTAGGTTGCATCGCTTTTAACAGTAAAACGATTGACTGTGGGACTTAATTGAACTAACTTTGGACTCTGACCTGATAAATGTGATAAAGGAGACAATTGGACTCCAAGAAATAACATTCTTCTAAATTTGACATGATTGCCGAAACTCAGCGATTACACTGGGCGCTGTGGTAGCGCTTCATTTAAGAAGTAAGATAAAAAAAGTCATTTTTTTTAATGTGGGACCAATCCTAGCCGTTAACGCGCGCTGAATAAATAGAGACAGTTTCAAATACTACATTTCACTGACTTTCTAACGGTGTCAGTCTGTTTGAGTTTCAACGGTTGTGTCACATATTCGTACCAACATGTATTTAGCGATGTTTTTCTGATATTACTACGTTGCACGGCTTTTAACAATGAAACGATTGACTGTGGGACTTAATTGAACTAACATTGGACTGTGACCTGATAAATGTAATAAATGAGAAAATTGGATTCCAAGAAATAACATTCTTCTTAATTTGACATGATTGCCGGAACTCAGCGAATACACTCGGCGCTGTGGTAGCGCTTCATTTAAAAGTTTAGATAAATAAGTCATTCTTTACTGTGGGACCAATCCTATCCGTTATCGCGCGCTGAAGAAATAGCAACAGTTTCAAAAACTACATTTTATTGACTTTCTAACGGTGTCAGTCCGTTTGAGTTACAACGGTTGGGTCACATACTCGTACCAACCTGTATTTAGTGATATTTTTTTGATATCACTAGGTTGCATCGCTTTTAACAATAAAACGATTGACTGTGGGCCTTAATTGAACTAACTTTGGACTGTGACCTTATAAATGTGATAAATGAGACAATTGGACTCCAAGAAATATCATTCTTCTTAATTTGACGTGATTGCCGGAACTCAGCGGTTACACTCGGCGCTGTGGTAGCGCTTCATTTAAAAATTTAGATAAATAAGTCATTCTTTATTGTGGGACCAATGCTATCCGTTATCGCGCGCTGAAGAAATAGCAACAGTTTTAAAAACTACATTTCATTGACTTTCCAACGGTGTAAGTTCGTTTGAGTTACAACGGTCGGGTCACATAGTTGTACCAACATGTATTTAGCGATATTTTTCTGATATTACTAGGTTGCATCGCTTTTAACTGTGAAACGATTGAATGTGGGACTTAATTGAACTAACATTGGACTGTGACCTGATAAATGTGATAAATGAGAAAACTGGACTCCAAGAAATAACATTCTTCTTAATTTGACATGATTGCCGGAACTCAGCGATTACACTGGGCGCTGTGGTAGCGCTTCATTTAAAAATTTAGATTAATAAGTCATTTTTTACTGTGGGACCAATCCTAGCCGTTATCGCGCGCTGAAGAAATAGCGACAGTTTCAAAAACTACATTTCAATGACTTTCTAACGGTGTCAGTCCGTTTGAGTTACAACGATTGGGTCACATATTCGTACCAACATGTATTTAGCGTTATTTTTCTGATATTACTAGGTTGCATCGCTTTTACCTATGAAGCGATTGACTGTGGGACTTAATTGAACTAACTTTGTACTGTGACATGATAAATGTGATAAAGGAGACAATTGGACTCCAAGAAATAAAATTCTTCTTAATTTGACATGATTGCCGAGACTCAGCGATTACACTGGGCGCTGTGGTGGCGCTTCATTTAAGAAATAAGATAAAAAAGTCATTTTTTTAATGTGGGACCAATCCTAGCCGTTAACGCGCGCTGAAGAAATAGAGACAGTTTCAAATACTACATTTTACTGACTTTCTAACGGTGTCAGTCCGTCTGAGTTTCAACGGTTGTGTCACATATTCGTACCAACATGTATTTAGCGATGTTTTTCTGATATTACTAGGTTGCATCGCTTTTAACAATGAAACGATTGACTGTGGGACTTAATTGAACTAACATTGGACTGTGACATGATAAATGTGTTAAATGATACAATTGGACTCCAAGAAATAACATTCTTCCTAATTTGACGTGATTGCCGGAAATCAGCGATTGCACTGGGCGCTGTGGTAGCGCTTCATTTAACAATTTAGATAAATAAATCATTCTTTACTGTGGGACCAATCCTATTCGTTATCGCGCGCTGAAGAAATATCGACAGTTTCAAAAACTATATTTCATTGACTTTCTAACGGTGTCAGTCCGTTTGAGTTACAACGGTTGGGTCACATATTCCTACCAACATGTATTTAGCGATATTCATCTGATTTTACTAGGTTGCATCGCTTTTAACAGTAAAACGGTTGACTGTGGGACTTAATTGAACTAACTTTGGACTCTGACCTAATAAATGTGATAAAGGAGACAATTGGACTCCAAGAAATAACATTCTTCTTAATTTGACATGATTGCCGAAACTCAGCGATTACACTGGGCGCTGTGGTAGCGCTTCATTTAAGAAGTAAGATAAAAAAAGTCATTTTTTTTAATGTGGGACCAATCCTAGCCGTTAACGCGCGCTGAATAAATAGAGACAGTTTTAAATACTACATTTCACTGACTTTCTAACGGTGTCAGTCCGTTTGAATTTCAACGGTTGTGTCACATATTCGTACCAACATGTATTTAGCGATGTTTTTCTGATATTACTACGTTGCACGGCTTTTAACAATGAAACGATTGACTGTGGGACTTAATTGAACTAACATTGGACTGTGACGTGATAAATGTGACAAATGAGACAATTGGACTCCAAGAAATAACATTCTTCTTAATTTGACGTGATTGCCGGAACTCAACGATTACACTGGGCGCTGTGGTAGCGCTTCATTTAAAAATTTAGATAAATAAATCATTCTTTACTGTGGGACAAATCCTATCCGTTATCGCCTGCTGAAGAAATATCGACAGTTTCAAAAACTATATTTCATTGACTTTCTAACGGTGTCAGTCCGTTTGAGTTACAACGGTTGGGTCACATATTCCTACCAACATGTATTTAGCGATATTTTTCTGATATTACTAGGTTGCATCGCTTTTACCTATGAAGCGATTGACTGTGGGACTTAATTGAACTAACTTTGTACTGTGACATGATAAATGTGATAAAGGAGACAATTGGACTCCAAGAAATAAAATTCTTCTTAATTTGACATGATTGCCGAAACTCAGCGATTACACTGGGCGCTGTGGTGGCGCTTCATTTAAGAATTAAGATAAAAAAGTCATTTTTTTAATGTGGGACCAATCCTAGCCGTTAACGCGCGCTGAAGAAATAGAGACAGTTTCAAATACTACATTTTACTGACTTTCTAACGGTGTCAGTCCGTTTGAGTTTCAACGGTTGTGTCACATATTCGTACCAACATGTATTTAGCGATGTTTTTCTGATATTACTAGGTTGCATCGCTTTTAACAATGAAACGATTGACTGTGGGACTTAATTGAACTAACATTGGACTGTGACATGATAAATGTGTTAAATGATACAATTGGACTCCAAGAAATAACATTCTTCCTAATTTGACGTGATTGCCGGAACTCAGCGATTGCACGGGGCGCTGTGGTAGCGCTTCATTTAAAAATTTAGATAAATAAATCATTCTTTACTGTGGGACCAATCCTATCCGTTATCGCGCGCTGAAGAAATATCGACAGTTTCAAAAACTATATTTCATTGACTTTCTAACGGTGTCAGTCCGTTTGAGTTACAACGGTTGGGTCACATATTCCTACCAACATGTATTTAGCGATATTCATCTGATTTTACTAGGTTGCATCGCTTTTAACAGTAAAACGATTGACTGTGGGACTTAATTGAACTAACTTTGGACTCTGACCTAATAAATGTGATAAAGGAGACAATTGGACTCCAAGAAATAACATTCTTCTTAATTTGACATGATTGCCGAAACTCAGCGATTACACTGGGCGCTGTGGTAGCGCTTCATTTAAGAAGTAAGATAAAAAAAGTCATTTTTTTTAATGTGGGACCAATCCTAGCCGTTAACGCGCGCTGAATAAATAGAGACAGTTTTAAATACTACATTTCACTGACTTTCTAACGGTGTCAGTCCGTTTGAGTTTCAACGGTTGTGTCACATATTCGTACCAACATGTATTTAGCGATGTTTTTCTGATATTACTACGTTGCACGGCTTTTAACAATGAAACGATTGACTGTGGGACTTAATTGAACTAACATTGGACTGTGACGTGATAAATGTGACAAATGAGACAATTGGACTCCAAGAAATAACATTCTTCTTAATTTGACGTGATTGCCGGAACTCAACGATTACACTGGGCGCTGTGGTAGCGCTTCATTTAAAAATTTAGATAAATAAATCATTCTTTACTGTGGGACAAATCCTATCCGTTATCGCCTGCTGAAGAAATATCGACAGTTTCAAAAACTATATTTCATTGACTTTCTAACGGTGTCAGTCCGTTTGAGTTACAACGGTTGGGTCACATATTCCTACCAACATGTATTTAGCGATATTTATCTGATATTACTAGGTTGCATCGCTTTTAACAATGAAACGATTGACTGTGGGACTTAATTGAACTAACATTGGACTGTGACCTGATAAATGTGATAAATGAGAAAATTGGTCTCCAAGAAATAACATTCCTCTTAATTTGACATGATTGCCGGAACTCAGCGAATACACTCGGCGCTGTGGTAGCGCTTCATTTAAATGTTTAGATAAATAAGTCATTTTTTACTGTGGGACCAATCCTATCCGTTATCGCGCGCTGAAGAAAAAGCAACAGTTTCAAAAACTATATTTCATTGACTTTCTAACGGTGTCAGTCCGTTTGAGTTTCAACGGCTGTGTCACATATTCGTACCAACATGTATTTAGCGATGTTTTTCTGATGTTACTACGTTGCATGGCTTTTAACAATGAAACGATTGACTGTGGGTCTTAATTGAACTAACATTGGACTGTGACCTGATAAATGTGATAAATTAGACAATTGGACTCCAAGAAATAACATTCTTCTTAATTTGACGTAATTGCCGGAACTCAGCGGTTACACTCGGCGCTGTGGTAGCGCTTCATTTAAAAACTTAGATAAATTCGTCATTCTTTACTGTGGGACCAATGCTATCCGTTACCGCGCGCTGAAGAAATAGCAACAGTTTCAAATACTACATTTCACTGACTTTCTAACGGTGTCAGTCCGTTTGAGTTACAACGGTTGGGTCACATATTCGTAACAACATCTATTTAGCGATATTTTTCTGATATTACTAGGTTGCGTCGCTTTTAACTATGAATTGATTGACTGTGGGACTTAATTGAAGTAACTTTGTACTGTGACCTGATAAATGTGATAAATGAGAAAATTGGTCTCCAAGAAATAACATTCCTCCTAATTTGACGTGATTGCCGGAACTCAGCGATTACACTGGGCGCTGTGGTAGCGCTTCATTTAAAAATTTAGATAAATAAATCATTCTTTACTGTGGGACCAATCCTATCCGTTATCGCCTGCTGAAGAAATATCGACAGTTTCAAATACTACATTTCACTGACTTTCTAACGGTGTCAGTCCGTTTGAGTTACAACGGTTGGGTCACATATTCGTACCAACATGTATTTAGCGATGTTTTTCTGATATTACTACGTTGCACGGCTTTTAATAATGAAACCATTGACTGTGGGACTTAATTGAACTAACATTGGACTGTGACGTGATAAATGTGACAAATGAGACAATTGGACTCCAAGAAATAACATTCTTCTTAATTTGACGTGATTGCCGGAACTCAGCGATTACACTGGGCGCTGTGGTAGCGCTTCATTTAAAAATTTAGATAAATAAATCATTCTTTACTGTGGGACCAATCCTATCCGTTATCGCCTGCTGAAGAAATATCGACAGTTTCAAAAATTATATTTCATTGACTTTCTAACGGTGTCAGTCCGTTTGAGTTACAACGGTTGGGTCACATATTCCTACCAACATGTATTTAGCGATATTTATCTGATATTACTAGGTTGCATCGCTTTTAACAATGAAACGATTGACTGTGGGACTTAATTGAACTAACATTGGACTGTGACCTGATAAATGTGATAAATGAGAAAATTGGTCTCCAAGAAATAACATTCCTCTTAATTTGACATGATTGCCGGAACTCAGCGAATACACTCGGCGCTGTGGTAGCGCTTCATTTAAATGTTTAGTTAAATAAGTCATTTTTTACTGTGGGACCAATCCTATCCGTTATCGCGCGCTGAAGAAAAAGCAACAGTTTCAAAAACTATATTTCATTGACTTTCTAACGGTGTCAGTCCGTTTGAGTTTCAACGGCTGTGTCACATGTTCGTACCAACATGTATTTAGCGATGTTTTTCTGATGTTACTACGTTGCATGGCTTTTAACAATGAAACGATTGACTGTGGGTCTTAATTGAACTAACATTGGACTGTGACCTGATAAATGTGATAAATTAGACAATTGGACTCCAAGAAATAACATTCTTCTTAATTTGACGTAATTGCCGGAACTCAGCGGTTACACTCGGCGCTGTGGTAGCGCTTCATTTAAAAATTTAGATAAATTAGTCATTCTTTACTGTGGGACCAATGCTATCCGTTACCGCGCGCTGAAGAAATAGCAACAGTTTCAAATACTACATTTCACTGACTTTCTAACGGTGTCAGTTCGTTTGAGTTACAACGGTTGGGTCACATATTCGTAACAACATGTATTTAGCGATATTTTTCTGATATTACTAGGTTGCGTCGCTTTTAACTATGAATTGATTGACTGTGGGACTTAATTGAAGTAACTTTGTACTGTGACCTGATAAATGTGATAAAGAAGACTATTGGACTCCAAGAAATAACATTCTTCTTAATTTGACATGATTGCAGAAACTCAGCGGTTACACTCGGCACTGTGGTAGCGCTTCATTTAAAAATTTAGATAAAAAAGTCATTTTTTTAATGTGGGACCAATCCTAGCCGTTAGCGCGCGCTGAAGAAATAGCGACAGTTTCAAAAACTCCATTTCATTGACTTTCTAACGGTGTCAGTCCGGTTGAGTTACAACGGTTGGGTCACATACTCATACCAACCTGTATTTAGCGATATTTTTTTTGATATCACTAGGTTGCATCGCTTTTAACAATAAAACGATTGACTGTGGGCCTTAATTGAACTAACTTTGGACTGTGACCTTTTAAATGTGATAAATGAGACAATTGGACTCCAAGAAATAACATTCTTCTTAATTTGACGTGATTGCCGGAACTCAGCGGTTACACTCGGCGCTGTGGTAGCGCTTCATTTAAAAATTTAGATAAATAAGTCATTCTTTACTGTGGGACCAATCCTATCCGTTATCGCGCACTGAAGAAATAGTAACAGTTTCAAAAACTACATTTCATTGACTTTCTAACGGTGTCAGTCCGTTTGAGTTACATCGGTTGGGTCAAATATTCGTACCAACATGTATTTAGCGATATTCATCTGATATTACTAGGTTGCATCGCTTTTAACTATGATTTGATTGACTGTGGGACTTAATTGAAGTAACTTTGTACTGTGACCTGATAAATGTAATAAAGGAGACAATTGGACTCCAAGAAATAACATTCTTCTAAATTTGACATGATTGCCGAAACTCAACAATTACACTGGGCGCTGTGGTAGAGCTTCATTTAACCCTATTCGGTCCGGGGTTTTTCGAACATACTATGACCGGGGGGGCGGATTCTGCCCCCCCTCCATAACTTTTCATAGGGTTGTTCAAATTGAATCAAACTTGGCACACTTATAGTACGTCATAAAAGGAACAAAATGGCGCCAAAAAAATTTTGCTTGCGTCAGCACATTTTCTGTGACGTCATCAAAAGCTTGAAAATTGTTAAAAATGTCACTATCTGCTTAAAATATAATTACTTTTGTTCTGGAGCAAATTTTTACATTCTGTTTGAAGTTTCTGAAAGTTAAATAAAAGTTATTTAACATATTTTCCGGTTTTTACATGGATCGGATGAAAAATTGCCAAAAATTGCCCGAAAATCCGTTTTTTTCCGATTTTCGGGTAAAATCCGACAAAATCGGGAAATCGGATTAGTCACGTGTTCAAATTATTCAAAATGATTCTTCTTGATGAAATAAAGTTGTGTTGCAAGTTTCAAGTTCTAAGGATAATCCTAACAGGAGTTATTATATTTTCCCCATTATAAGGATTTCATAGAGATTTTTAGGGGTAGTTTCGAGTAATGGCCAATATCAAAGACTCTGAAAGGTATGGGACCTAAAAAATTAGCATGCAGGTGTCCAATAGATAAATGTTGAAACTCAGTAAGTATCATAGCCATATAACAAAGCAATTAGGAGTTATTAAAAGAAACCGTCAGGGGGGGCGGAATCCGCCCCCCCCCCCGGACCGAATAAGGTTAAGAATTAAGATAAAAAAAGACATTTTTTTAATGTGGGACCAATCCTAGCCGTTAGCGCGCGCTGAAGAAATAGCGACAGTTTCAAAAACTCCATTTCATTGACTTTCTAACGGTGTCAGTCCAGTTGAGTAACAACGGTTGGGTTACATACTCATACCAACCTGTATTTAGCGATATTTTTTTCATATCACTAGATTGCATCGCTTTTAACAATAAAACGATTGACTGTGGCCCTTAATTGAACTAACTTTGGACTGTGACCTTTTAAATGTGATAAATGAGACAATTGGACTCCAAGAAATAACATTCTTCCTAATTTGACGTGATTGCCGGAACTCAGCGGTTACACTCGGCGCTGTGGTAGCGCTTCATTTAAAAATTTAGATAAATAAGTCATTCTTTACTGTGGGACCAATCCTATCCGTTATCGCGCACTGAAGAAATAGTAACAGTTTCAAAAACTACATTTCATTGACTTTCTAACGGTGTCAGGCCGTTTGAGTTACATCGGTTGGGTCAAATATTCGTACCAACATATATTTAGCGATATTCATCTGATATTACTAGGTTGCATCGCTTTTAACTATGAATTGATTGACTGTGGGACTTAATTGACGTAACTTCGTACTGTGACATGATAAATGTGATAAAGGAGACAATTGGACTCCAAGAAATAACATTCTTCTTAATTTGACATGATTGCCGAAACTCAGCGATTACACTGGGCGCTGTGGTAGCGCTTCATTTAAGAATTAAGATAAAAAGGTCATTTTTTTAATGTGGGACCAATCCAAGCCGTTAGCGCGCGCTGAAGAAATAGAGACAGTTTCAAATACTACATTTCACTGACTTTCTAACGGTGTCAGTCCGTTTGAGTTACAACGGTTGGGTCACATATTCGTCCCATCATGTATTTAGCGATATCCATCTGATATTACTAGGTTGAATCGTTTTTAACAGTGAAACGATTGACTGTGGGACTTAATTGAACTAACTTTCGACTCTGACCTGATAAATGTGATAAATGGGAAAATTGGTCTCCAAGAAATAACGTTTTTCTTAATTTGACATGATTGCCGGAACTCAGCGATTACACTGGGTGCTGTGGTAGCGCTTCATTTAAGAATTAAGACAAAAGTCATTCTTTACTGTGGGACCAATGCTATCCGTTATCGCGCGCTGAAAAAATAGCAACAGTTTCAAAAACTACATTTCATTAATTTCTAACTGTGTCAGGCCGTTTGAGTTACAACGGTTGTTTCACATATTCGTACCAACATGTATTTAGCGAAGTTTTTCTGATATTACTAGGTTGCATCGCTTTTAACAATGAAACGATTGACTGTGGGACTTAATTGAACTAACATTGGACTGTGAACTGATAAATGTGATAAATGAGACAATTAGACTCCAAGAAATAACATTCTTTTTCATTTGTCGTGATTGCCGGAACTCAGCGATTACACTCGGCGCTGTGGTAGCGCTTCATTCAAAAATTTAGATAAATAAATCATTCTTTACTGTGGAACCAATCCTATCCGTTATCGCGCGGTAAAGAAATAGAGAAAGTTTCAAATACTACATTTCAATGACTTTCTAACGGTGTCAGTCCGTTTGAGTTTCAACGGTTGTGTCACATATTCGTACCAACATATATTTAGCGAAGTTTTTCTGATATTACTCGGTTGCATCGCTTTTAACAATGAAACGATTGACTGTGGGACTTAATTGTACTAACTTTCGACTCTGACCTGATAAATGTGATAAATGGGAAAATAGGTCTCCAAGAAATAACGTTTTTCTTGATTTGACATGATTGCCGGAACTCAGCGATTACACTGGGGGATGTGATAGCGCTTCATTTAAAAATTTCGATTAATAAGTCATTTTTTTACTCTGGGACCTATCCTAGCCGTTATCGCCCGCTAAAGAAATAGCGACAGTTTCAAAAACTACATTTCATTGACTTTCTAACGGTGTAAGTCCGTTTGTGTTACAACGGTTGGGTCACATATTCGTACCAACATGTATTTAGCGAAGTTTTTCTGATATTACTAGGTTGCATCGCTTTTAACAATGAAACGAATGACTGTGGGACTTAATTGAACTAACATTGGACTGTGAACAGATAAATGTGATAAATGAGACAATTGGACTCCAAGAAATAACATTCTTCTTCATTTGTCGTGATTGCTGGAACTCAGCGATTACACTGGGCGCTGTGTAGCGCTTCATTTAAAAATTTAGATAAATAAATCATTCTTTACTGTGGAGCCAATCCTATCCGTTATCGCGCGGTAAAGAAATATCGACAGTTTCAAAAACTACATTTCATTGACTTTCTAACGGTGTCAGTCCGTTTGAGTTACAACGGTTGGGTCACATATTCGTCCCATCATGTATTTAGCGATATACATCTGATATTACTAGGTTGAATCGTTTTTAACAGTGAAACGATTGACTGTGGGACTTAATTGAACTAACTTTCGACTCTGACCTGATAAATGTGATAAATGGAAGAATTGGTCTCCAAGAAATAACGTTTTTCTTAATTTGACATGATTGCCGAAACTCAGCGATTACACTGGGCGCTGTGGTAGCGCTTCATTTAAGAATTAAGATAAAAAGGTCATTTTTTTAATGTGGGACCAATCCAAGCCGTTAGCGCGCGCTGAAGAAATAGAGACAGTTTCAAATACTACATTTCACTGACTTTCTAACGGTGTCAGTCCGTTTGAGTTACAACGGTTGGGTCACATATTCGTCCCATCATGTATTTAGCGCTATCCATCTGATATTACTAGGTTGAATCGTTTTTAACAGTGAAACGATTGACTGTGGGACTTAATTGAACTAACTTTCGACTCTGACCTGATAAATGTGATAAATGGGAAAATTGGTCTCCAAGAAATAACGTTTTTCTTAATTTGACATGATTGCCGGAACTCAGCGATTACACTGGGCGCTGTGGTAGCGCTTCATTTAAGAATTAAGACAAAAGTCATTCTTTACTGTGGGACCAATGCTATCTGTTATCGCGCGCTGAAAAAATAGCAACAGTTTCAAAAACTACATTTCATTAATTTCTAACTGTGTCAGGCCGTTTGAGTTACAACGGTTGGGTCACATATTCGTACCAACATGTAGTCAGCGATGTTTTTTTGATATTACTAGGTTGCATCGCTTTTAACTATGAAACGATTGACTGTGGGACTTAATTGAACTAACTTTGGACTGTGACCTGATCAATGTGATAAAGGAGACAATTGGACTCCAAGAATTAACATTCTTCTTAATTTGACATGATTGCCGAAATTCAGCGATTACACTGGGCGCTGTGGTAGAGCTTCATTTAAGAATTAAGATAAAAAAGTCATTTTTTTAATGTGGGACCAATCCTAGCCGTTAGCGCGCGCTGAAGAAATAGCGACAGTTTCAAAAACTACATTTCATTGACTTTCTAACGGTGTCAGTCCGTTTGAGTTACAACGGTTGTTTCACATATTCGTACCAATATGTATTTAGCGAAGTTTTTCTGATATTACTAGGTTGCATCGCTTTTAACAATGAAACGATTGACTGTGGGACTTAATTGAACTAACATTGGACTGTGAACTGATAAATGTGATAAATGAGACAATTAGACTCCAAGAAATAACATTCTTTTTCATTTGTCGTGATTGCCAGAACTCAGCGATTACACTGGGCGCTGTGGTAGCGCTTCATTCAAAAATTTAGATAAATAAATCATTCTTTACTGTGGAACCAATCCTATCCGTTATCGCGCGGTAAAGAAATAGAGAAAGTTTCAAATACTACATTTCAATGACTTTCTAACGGTGTCAGTCCGTTTGAGTTTCAACGGTTGTGTCACATATTCGTACCAACATATATTTAGCGAAGTTTTTCTGATATTACTCGGTTGCATCGCTTTTAACAATGAAACGATTGACTGTGGGACTTAATTGTACTAACTTTCGACTCTGACCTGATAAATGTGATAAATGGGAAAATTGGTCTCCAAGAAATAACGTTTTTCTTAATTTGACATGATTGCCGTAACTCAGCGATTACACTGGGGGATGTGACAGTGCTTCATTTAAAAATTTCGATTAATAAGTCATTTTTTTACTCTGAGACCTATCCTAGCCGTTATCGCCCGCTAAAGAAATAGCGACAGTTTCAAAAACTACATTTCATTGACTTTCTAACGGTGTAAGTCCGTTTGAGTTACAACGGTTGGGTCACATATTCGTACCAACATGTATTTAGCGAAGTTTTTCTGATATTACTAGGTTGCATCGCTTTTAACAATGAAACGAATGACCTTGGGACTTAATTGAACTAACTTTCGACTCTGACCTGATAAATGTGATAAATGGAAGAATTGGTCTCCAAGAAATAACGTTTTTCTTAATTTGACATGATTGCGGGAACTCAGCGATTACACTGGGGGATGTGGTAGCGCTTCATTTAAAAATTTCGATTAATAAGTCATTTTTTTACTCTGAGACCTATCGCAGCCGTTATCGCCCGCTAAAGAAATAGCGACAGTTTTAAAAACTACATTTCATTGACTTTCTAACGGTGTAAGTCCGTATGAGTTACAACAGTTGGGTCACATATTCGTACCAACATGTATTTAGCGATATTTTTTTTTGATATCACTAGGTTGCGTCGCTTTTAACAATAAAACGATTGACTGTGGGACTTAATTAAACTAAATTTGGACTGTGACCTGATTAATGTGATAAATGAGACAATTGGACTCCAAGAAATAACATTCTTTTTAATTTGACGTGATTGCCGGAACTCAGCGATTACACTCGGCGCTGTGGTAGCGCTTCATTTAAATATTTAGATAAATAAATCATTCTTTACTGTGGGACCAATCCTAGCCGTTAGCGCGCGCTGAAGAAATAGAGACAGTTTCAAATACTACATTTCACTGACTTTCTAACGGTGTCAGTCCGTTTGAATTTCAACGGTTGGGTCACATATTCGTACAAACATGTACTTAGCGACATTTATTTGATATTACTAGGTTGCATCGCTTATAACAGTGAAACGATTGACTGTGGGACTTAATTGTACTAACTTTGGACTGTGACCTGATAAGTGTGATAAATGGGAAAATTGGACTCCAAGAATTAACATTCTTGTTAATTTGACATGATTGCCGGAACTCAGCGATTACACTGGGCGCTGTGGTAGAGCTTCATTTAAGAATTAAGATAAAAAAGTCATCTTTTAATGTGGGACCAATCCTAGCCGTTAGCGCGCGCTGAAGAAATTGCGACAGTTTCAAAAACTACATTTCATTGACTTTCTAACGGTGTCAGTCCGTTTGAGTTACAACGGTTGTTTCACATATTCGTACCAACATGTATTTAGCGAAGTTTTTCTGATATTACTAGGTTGCATCGCTTTTAACAATGAAACGATTGACTGTGGGACTTAATTGAACTAACATTGGACTGTGAACTGATAAATGTGATAAATGAGACAATTAGACTCCAAGAAATAACATTCTTTTTCATTTGTCGTGATTGCGGGAACTCAGCGATTACACTGGGCGCAGTGGTAGCGCTTCATTTAAAAATTTAGATAAATAATTCATTCTTTACTGTGGAACCAATCCTATCCGTTATCGCGCGGTAAAGAAATAGAGAAAGTTTCAAATACTACATTTCAATGACTTTCTAACGGTGTCAGTCCGTTTGAGTTTCAACGGTTGTGTCACATATTCGTACCAACATATATTTAGCGAAGTTTTTCTGATATTACTCGGTTGCATCGCTTTTAACAATGAAACGATTGACTGTGGGACTTAATTGTACTAACTTTCGACTCTGACCTGATAAATGTGATAAATGGGAAAATTGGTCTCCAAGAAATAACGTTTTTCTTGATTTGACATGATTGCCGTAACTCAGCGATTACACTGGGGGATGTGACAGTGCTTCATTTAAAAATTTCGATTAATAAGTCATTTTTTTACTCTGGGACCTATCCTAGCCGTTATCGCCCGCTAAAGAAATAGCGACAGTTTCAAAAACTACATTTCATTGACTTTCTAACGGTGTAAGTCCGTTTGAGTTACAACGGTTGGGTCACATATTCGTACCAACATGTATTTAGCGAAGTTTTTCTGATATTACTAGGTTGCATCGCTTTTAACAATGAAACGAATGACTGTGGGACTTAATTGAACTAACATTGGACTGTGAACAGATAAATGTGATAAATGAGACAATTGGACTCCAAGAAATAACTTTCTTCTTCATTTGTCGTGATTGCTGGAACTCAGCGATTACACTGGGCGCTGTGGTAGCGCTTCATTTAAAAATTTAGATAAATAAATCATTCTTTACTGTGGAACCAATCCTATCCGTTATCGCGCGGTAAAGAAATATCGACAGTTTCAAAAACTACATATCATTGACTTTCTAACGGTGTCAGTCCGTTTGAGTTACAACGGTTGGGTCACATATTCGTCCCATCATGTATTTAGCGATATACATCTGGTATTACTAGGTTGAATCGTTTTTAACAGTGAAACGATTGACTGTGGGACTTAATTGAACTAACTTTCGACTCTGACCTGATAAATGTGATAAATGGGAAAATTGGACTCCAAGAATTAACATTCTTGTTAATTTGACATGATTGCCGGAACTCAGCGATTACACTGGGCGCTGTGGTAGAGCTTCATTTAAGAATTAAGATAAAAAAGTCATCTTTTAATGTGGGACCAATCCTAGCCGTTAGCGCGCGCTGAAGAAATTGCGACAGTTTCAAAAACTACATTTCATTGACTTTCTAACGGTGTCAGTCCGTTTGAGTTACAACGGTTGTTTCACATATTCGTACCAACATGTATTTAGCGAAGTTTTTCTGATATTACTAGGTTGCATCGCTTTTAACAATGAAACGATTGACTGTGGGACTTAATTGAACTAACATTGGACTGTGAACTGATAAATGTGATAAATGAGACAATTAGACTCCAAGAAATAACATTCTTTTTCATTTGTCGTGATTGCGGGAACTCAGCGATTACACTGGGCGCAGTGGTAGCGCTTCATTTAAAAATTTAGATAAATAATTCATTCTTTACTGTGGAACCAATCCTATCCGTTATCGCGCGGTAAAGAAATAGAGAAAGTTTCAAATACTACATTTCAATGACTTTCTAACGGTGTCAGTCCGTTTGAGTTTCAACGGTTGTGTCACATATTCGTACCAACATATATTTAGCGAAGTTTTTCTGATATTACTCGGTTGCATCGCTTTTAACAATGAAACGATTGACTGTGGGACTTAATTGTACTAACTTTCGACTCTGACCTGATAAATGTGATAAATGGGAAAATTGGTCTCCAAGAAATAACGTTTTTCTTGATTTGACATGATTGCCGTAACTCAGCGATTACACTGGGGGATGTGACAGTGCTTCATTTAAAAATTTCGATTAATAAGTCATTTTTTTACTCTGGGACCTATCCTAGCCGTTATCGCCCGCTAAAGAAATAGCGACAGTTTCAAAAACTACATTTCATTGACTTTCTAACGGTGTAAGTCCGTTTGAGTTACAACGGTTGGGTCACATATTCGTACCAACATGTATTTAGCGAAGTTTTTCTGATATTACTAGGTTGCATCGCTTTTAACAATGAAACGAATGACTGTGGGACTTAATTGAACTAACATTGGACTGTGAACAGATAAATGTGATAAATGAGACAATTGGACTCCAAGAAATAACTTTCTTCTTCATTTGTCGTGATTGCTGGAACTCAGCGATTACACTGGGCGCTGTGGTAGCGCTTCATTTAAAAATTTAGATAAATAAATCATTCTTTACTGTGGAACCAATCCTATCCGTTATCGCGCGGTAAAGAAATATCGACAGTTTCAAAAACTACATATCATTGACTTTCTAACGGTGTCAGTCCGTTTGAGTTACAACGGTTGGGTCACATATTCGTCCCATCATGTATTTAGCGATATACATCTGGTATTACTAGGTTGAATCGTTTTTAACAGTGAAACGATTGACTGTGGGACTTAATTGAACTAACTTTCGACTCTGACCTGATAAATGTGATAAATGGAAGAATTGGTCTCCAACAAATAACGTTTTTCTTAATTTGACATGATTGCCGGAACTCAGCGATTACACTGGGGGATGTGATAGCGCTTCATTTAAAAATTTCGATTAATAAGTCATTTTTTAACTCTGGGACCTATCCTAGCCGTTATCGCCCGCTAAAGAAATAGCGACAGTTTCAAAAACTACATTTCATTGACTTTCTAACGGTGTAAGTCCGTTTGAGTTACAACGGTTGGGTCACATATTCGTACCAACATGTATTTAGCGAAGTTGTTCTGATATTACTAGGTTGCATCGCTTTTAACAATGAAACGGATGACTGTGGGACTTAATTGAACTAACATTGGACTGTGAACAGATAAATGTGATAAATGAGACAATTGGACTCCAAGAAATAACATTCTTCTTCATTTGTCGTGATTGCCGGAACTCAGCGATTACACTGGGCGCTGTGGTAGCGCTTCATTTAAAAATTTAGATAAATAAATCATTCTTTACTGTGGAACCAATCCTATCAATTATCGCGCGGTAAAGAAATATCGACAGAATCAAAAACTACATTTCATTGACTTTCTAACGGTGTCAGTCCGTTTGAGTTACAACGGTTGGGTCACATATTCGTCCCATCATGTATTTAGCGATATACATCTAATATTACTAGGTTGAATCGTTTTTAACAGTGAAACGATTGACTGTGGGACTTAATTGAACTAACTTTCGACTCTGACCTGATAAATGTGATAAATGGAAAAATTGGTCTCCAAGAAATAACGTTTTTCTTAATTTGACATGATTGTGGGAACTCAGCGATTACACTGGGGGATGTGGTAGCGCTTCATTTAAAAATTTCGATTAATAAGTCATTTTTTTACTCTGGGACCTATCGCAGCCGTTATCTCCCGCTAAAGAAATAGCGACAGTTTCAAAAACTACATTTCATTGACTTTCTAACGGTGTAAGTCCGTATGAGTTACAACAGTTGGGTCACATATTCGTACCAACATGTATTTAGCGATATTTTTCTGAAATTACTAGGTTGCATCGCTTTTAACAATGAAACGATTGACTGTGGGACTTAATTGAACTAACATTGGACTGTGACCTGATAAATGTGATAAATGAGAAAATTGGACTCCAAGAAATAACATTCCTCTTAATTTGACATGATTGCCGGAACTCAGCGATTTCACTGGGCGCTCTGTAGCGCTTCATTAAAAAATTTAGATTAATAAGTCATTGTTTAATGTGGGACCAATCCTAGCCGTTATCGCGCGCTGAAGAAATAGCGACAGTTTCAAAAAGTACATTTCATTGATTTTCTAACGGTGTCAGTCCGTTTGAGTTACAACGATTGGGTCACATATTCGTACCAACATGTATTTAGCGATATTTTTTTTTGATATCACTAGGTTGCGTCGCTTTTAACAATAAAACGATTGACTGTGGGACTTAATTAAACTAAATTTGGACTGTGACCTGATTAATGTCATAAATGAGACAATTGGACTCCAAGAAATAACATTCTTTTTAATTTGACGTGATTGCCGGAACTCAGCGATTACACTCGGCGCTGTGGTAGCGCTTCATTTAAATATTTATATAAATAAATCAATCTTTACTGTGGGACCAATCCTAGCCGTTAGCGCGCGCTGAAGAAATAGAGACAGTTTCAAATACTAAATTTCACTGACTTTCTAACGGTGTCAGTCCGTTTGAATTTCAACGGTTGGGTCACATATTCGTACCAACATATATTTAGCGATATTTATTTGATATTACTAGGTTGCATCGCTTATAACAGTGAAACGTTTGACTGTGGGACTTAATTGTACTAACTTTGGACTGTGACCTGATAAGTGTGATAAATGGGAAAATTGGACTACAAGAAATAACATTCTTCTTAATTTGACGTGATTGCCGGAACTCAGCGATTACACTCGGCGCTGTGGTAGGGCTTCATTTAAAAATTAAGATAAAAAAAGTCATTCTTTACTGTGCGACAAATCCTATCCGTTATCGCGCGCTGAAGAAATAGCGTCAGTTTCAAAAAGTACATTTCATTGACTTTCTAACGGTATCAGTCCGTTTGAATTTCCACGGTTGGCTCACATATTCGTACCAACATGTATTTAGCGATATTTATTTGATATTACTAGGTTGCATCGCTTATAACAGTGAAACGATTGACTGTGGGACTTAATTGTACTAACTTTGGACTGTGACCTGATAAGTGTGATAAATGGGAAAATTGGACTCCAAGAAATAACATTCTTGTTAATTTGACATGATTGCCGGAACTCAGCGATTACACTGGGCGCTGTGGTAGAGCTTCATTTAAGAATTAAGACAAAAAAGTCATTTTTTAATGTGGGACCAATCCTAGCCGTTAGCGCGCGCTGAAGAAATAGCGACAGTTTCAAAAACTACATTTCATTGACTTTCTAACGGTGTCAGTCCGTTTGAGTTACAATGGTTGTTTCACATATTCGTACCAACATTTATTTAGCGAAGTTTTTCTGATATTACTAGGTTGCATCGCTTTTAACAATGAAACGATTGACTGTGGGACTTAATTGAACTAACATTGGACTGTGAACTGATAAATGTGATAAATGAGACAATTAGACTCCAAGAAATAACATTCTTTTTCATTTGTCGTGATTGCCGGAACTCAGCGATTACACTGGGCGCTGTGGTAGCGCTTCATTCAAAAATTTAGATAAATAAATCATTCTTTACTGTGGAACCAATCCTAGCCGTTAGCGCGCGCTGAAGAAATAGAGACAGTTTCAAATACTAAATTTCACTGACTTTCTAACGGTGTCAGTCCGTTTGAATTTCAACGGTTGGGTCACATATTCGTACCAACATATATTTAGCGATATTTATTTGATATTACTAGGTTGCATCGCTTATAACAGTGAAACGTTTGACTGTGGGACTTAATTGTACTAACTTTGGACTGTGACCTGATAAGTGTGATAAATGGGAAAATTGGACTACAAGAAATAACATTCTTCTTAATTTGACGTGATTGCCGGAACTCAGCGATTACACTCGGCGCTGTGGTAGGGCTTCATTTAAAAATTAAGATAAAAAAAGTCATTCTTTACTGTGCGACAAATCCTATCCGTTATCGCGCGCTGAAGAAATAGCGTCAGTTTCAAAAAGTACATTTCATTGACTTTCTAACGGTATCAGTCCGTTTGAATTTCCACGGTTGGCTCACATATTCGTACCAACATGTATTTAGCGATATTTATTTGATATTACTAGGTTGCATCGCTTATAACAGTGAAACGATTGACTGTGGGACTTAATTGTACTAACTTTGGACTGTGACCTGATAAGTGTGATAAATGGGAAAATTGGACTCCAAGAAATAACATTCTTGTTAATTTGACATGATTGCCGGAACTCAGCGATTACACTGGGCGCTGTGGTAGAGCTTCATTTAAGAATTAAGACAAAAAAGTCATTTTTTAATGTGGGACCAATCCTAGCCGTTAGCGCGCGCTGAAGAAATAGCGACAGTTTCAAAAACTACATTTCATTGACTTTCTAACGGTGTCAGTCCGTTTGAGTTACAATGGTTGTTTCACATATTCGTACCAACATGTATTTAGCGAAGTTTTTCTGATAATACTAGGTTGCATCGCTTTTAACAATGAAACGATTGACTGTGGGACTTAATTGAACTAACATTGGACTGTGAACTGATAAATGTGATAAATGAGACAATTAGACTCCAAGAAATAACATTCTTTTTCATTTGTCGTGATTGCCGGTACTCACCGATTACACTGGGCGCTGTGGTAGCGCTTCATTCAAAAATTTAGATAAATAAATCATTCTTTACTGTGGAACCAATCCTATCCGTTATCGCGCGGTAAAGAAATAGAGAAAGTTTCAAATACTACATTTCAATGACTTTCTAACGGTGTCAGTCCGTTTGAGTTTCAACGGTTGTGTCACATATTCGTACTAACATATATTTAGCGAAGTTTTTCTGATATTACTCGGTTGCATCGCTTTTAACAATGAAACCATTGACTGTGGGACTTAATTGTACTAACATTGGACTGTGAACTGATAAATGTGATAAATGAGACAATTGGACTCCAATAAATAACATTCTTCTTCATTTGTCGGGATTGCCGGAAATCAGCGATTACACTGGGTGCTGTGTTGGCGCTTCATTTAAAAATTTAGATAAATAAATCATTCTTTACTGTGCGACAAATCCTATCCGTTATCGCGCGCTGAAGAAATAGCGACAGTTTCAAAAAGTACATTTCATTGACTTTCTAACGGTATCAGTCCGTTTGAATTTCCACGGTTGGCTCACATATTCGTACCAACATGTATTTAGCGATATTTATTTGATATTACTAGTTTGCATCGCTTTTAACAGTGAAACGATTGACTGTGGGACTTAATTGAACTAACTTTGGACTGTGACCTGATAAATGTGATAAATGGGAAAATTGGACTCCAAGAAATAACATCCTTATTAATTTGACATGATTGCCGGAACTCAGCGATTACACTGGGCGCTGTGGTAGCGCTTCATTTAAAAATTTAGATTAATAAGTCATTTTTTACTGTGGGACCTATCCTAGCCGTTATCGCGCGCTGAAGAAATAGCGACAGTTTTAAAAACTACATTTCTTGACTTTCTAACGGTGTAAGTCCGTTTGAGTTACAACGGTTGGGTCACATATTCGTATCAACATGTATTTAGCGATGTTTTTCTGATATTACTAGGTTGCATCGCTTTTAACAATGAAACGATTGACTGTGGGACTTAATTGAACTAACTTTGGACTGAAGACCTAATAAATGTGATATATGAGAAAATTGGACTCCAAGAAATAACATTCTTCTTACTTTGACGTGATTGCCGGAACTCAGCGATTACACTGGGCGCTGTGGTAGCGCTTCATTTAAAAATTTAGATTGTTAAGTCATTTTTTACTGTGGGACCTATCCTAGCCGTTATCGCGCGCAGAAGAAATAGCGACAGTTTCAAAAACTACATTTCATTGACTTTCTAACGGTGTCAGTCCGTTTGAGTTACAACGGTTGGGTCACATATTCGTACCAACATGTATTTAGCGATATTTATTTGATATTACTAGGTTGCATCGCTTATAACAGTGAAACGATTGACTGTGGGACTTAATTGTGCTAACTTTGGACTGTGACCTGATAAATGTGATAAATGGGAAAATTGGACTTCAAGAAATAACATTCTTATTAATTTGACATAATTGCGGGAACTCAGCGATTACACTGGGCGCTGTGGTAGTGCTTCATTTAAAAATTTAGATTAATAAGTCATTTTTTACTGTTGGACCTATCCTAGCCGTTATCGCGCGCTGAAGAATTAGCGACAGTTTTAAAAACTACATTTCTTGACTTTCTAACGGTGTAAGTCCGTTTGAGTTACAACGGTTGGGTCACATATTCGTACCAACATGTATTTAGCGATGTTTTTCTGATATTACTAGGTTGTATCGCTTTTAACAGTGAAACGATTGACTGTGGGACTTAATTGAACCAACTTTGGACTGTGACCTGATAAATGTGATAAATTGGAAAATTGAACTCCAAGAAATAACATTCTTATTAATTTGACATGATTGCCGGAACTCAGCGATTACACTGGGCGCTGTGGTAGCGCTTCATTTAAAAAGTTAGATTAATAAGTCATTTTTTACTGTGGGACCTATCCTAGCTGTTATCGCGCTCTGAAGAAATAGCGACAGTTTTAAAAACTACATTTCTTGACATTCTAACGGTGTAAGTCCGTTTGTGTTACAACTGTTGGGTCACATATTCGTACCAACATGTATTTAGCGATGTTTTTCTGATATTACTAGGTTGCATCGCTTTTAACAATGAAACGATTGACTGTGGGACTTAATTGAACTAACATTGAACTGTGACCTGATTAATGTGATAAATGAGACAATTGGACTCCAAGAAATAACATTCTTTTTAATTTGACGTGATTGCCGGAACTCAGCGATTATACTCGGCGCTGTGGTAGCACTTCACTTAAATATTTAGATAAATAAATCATTTTTACTGTTGGACCAATCCTAGCCGTTAGCGCGCGCTGAAGAAATAGAGACAGTTTCAAATACTACATTTCACTGACTTTCTAACGGTGTCAGTCCGTTTGAATTTCAACGGTTGGGTCACATATTCGTACCAACATGTATTTAGCGATATTTATTTGATATTACTAGGTTGCATCGCTTATAACAGTGAAACGATTGACTGTGGGACTTAATTGTACTAACTTTGGACTGTGACCTGATAAGTGTGATAAATGGGAAAATTGGACTCCAAGAAATAACATTCTTGTTAATTTGACATGATTGCCGGAACTCAGCGATTACACTGGGCGCTGTGGTAGCGCTTCATTTAAAAATTTAGATTATTAAGTCATTTTTTACTGTGGGACCTATCCTAGCCGTTATCGCGCGCTGAAGAAATAGCGACAGTTTTAAAAACTACATTTACTGACTTTCTAACGGTGTAAGTCCGTTTGAGTTACAACGGTTGGGTCACATATTCGTACCAACATGTATTTTGCGATATTTTTTTTGATATCACTAGGTTGCGTCGCTTTTAACAATAAAACGATTGACTGTGGGACTTAATTAAACTAAATTTGGACTGTGACCTGATTAATGTGATAAATGAGACAATTGGACTACAAGAAATAACATTCTTCTTAATTTGACGTGATTGCCGGAACTCAGCGATTACACTCGGCGCTGTGGTAGGGCTTCATTTAAAAATTAAGATAAAAAAAGTCATTCTTTACTGTGCGACAAATCCTATCCGTTATCGCGCGCTGAAGAAATAGCGACAGTTTCAAAAAGTACATTTCATTGACTTTCTAACGGTATCAGTCCGTTTGAATTTCAACGGTTGGCTCACATATTCGTACCAACATGTATTTAGCGATAATTATTTGATATTACTAGTTTGCATCGCTTTTAACAGTGAAACGATTGACTGTGGGACTTAATTGAACTAACTTTGGACTGTGACCTGATAAATGTGATAAATGGGAAAATTGGACTCCAAGAAATAACTTCTTTATTAATTTGACATGATTGCCGGAACTCAGCGATTACACTGGGCGCTGTGGTAGCGCTTCATTTAAAAATTTAGATTAATAAGTCATTTTTTACTGTAGGACCTATCCTAGCCGTTATCGCGCGCTGAAGAAATAGCGACAGTTTTAAAAACTACATTTCTTGACTTTCTACCGGTGTAAGTCCGTTTGAGTTACAACGGTTGGGTCACATATTCGTACCAACATGTATTTAGCGATGTTTTTCTGATATTACTAGGTTGCATCGCTTTTAACAATGAAACGATTGACTGTGGGACTTAATTAAACTAACTTTGGACTGAAGACCTAATAAATGTGATATATGAGAAAATTGGACTCCAAGAAATAACATTCTTCTTACTTTGACGTGATTGCCGGAACTCAGCGATTACACTGGGCGCTGTGGTAGCGCTTCATTTAAAAATTTAGATTGTTAAGTCATTTTTTACTGTGGGACCTATCCTAGCCGTTATCGCGCGCTGAAGAAATAGCGACAGTTTCAAAAACTACATTTCATTGACATTCTAACGGTGTCAGTCCGTTTGAGTTACAACGGTTGGGTCACATATTCGTACCAACATGCATTTAGCGATATTTATTTGATATTACTAGGTTGCATCGCTTATAACAGTGAAACGATTGACTGTGGGACTTAATTGTGCTAACTTTGGACTGTGACCTGATAAATGTGATAAATGGGAAAATTGGACTCCAAGAAATAACATTCTTATTAATTTGACATAATTGCGGGAACTCAGCGATTACACTGGGCGCTGTGGTAGTGCTTCATTTAAAAATTTTGATTAATAAGTCATTTTTTACTGTTGGACCTATCCTAGCCGTTATCGCGCGCTGAAGAATTAGCGACAGTTTTAAAAACTACATTTCTTGACTTTCTAACGGTGTAAGTCCGTTTGAGTTACAACGGTTGGGTCACATATTCGTACCAACATGTATTTAGCGACATTTTTTTTTGATATCACCAGGTTGCGTCGCTTTTAACAATAAAACGATTGACTGTGGGACTTAATTAAACTAAATTTGGACTGAGACCTGATTAATGTGATAAATGAGACAATTGGACTACAAGAAATAACATTCTTCTTAATTTGACGTGATTGCCGGAACTCAGCGATTACACTCGGCGCTGTGGTAGCGCTTCATTTAAAAATTAAGATAAAAAAAGTCATTCTTTACTGTGCGACAAATCCTATCCGTTATCGCGCGCTGAAGAAATAGCGACAGTTTCAAAAAGTACATTTCATTGACTTTCTAACGGTATCAGTCCGTTTGAATTTCAACGGTTGGCTCACATATTCGTACCAACATGTATTTAGCGATATTTATTTGATATTACTACGTTGCATCGCTTTTAACAGTGAAACGATTGACTGTGGGACTTAATTGAACTAACTTTGGACTGTGACCTGATAAATGTGATAAATGGGAAAATTGGATTCCAAGAAATAACATCCTTATTAATTTGACATGATTGCCGGAACTCAGCGATTACACTGAGCGCTGTGGTAGCGCTTCATTTAAAAATTTAGATTAATAAGTCATTTTTTACTGTGGGACCTATCCTAGCCGTTATCGCGCGCTGAAGAAATAGCGACAGTTTTAAAAACTACATTTCTTGACTTTCTAACGGTGTCAGTCCGTTTGAGTTACAACGGTTGTTTCACATATTCGTACCAACATGTATTTAGCGAAGTTTTTCTGATATTACTAGGTTGCATCGCTTTTAACAATGAAACGATTGACTGTGGGACTTAATTGAACTAACATTGGACTGTGAACTGATAAATGTGATAAATGAGACAATTAGACTCCAAGAAATAACATTCTTTTTCATTTGTCGTGTTTGCCGGAACTCAGCGATTACACTGGGCGCTGTGGTAGCGCTTCATTCAAAAATTTAGATAAATAAATCATTCTTAACTGTGGAACCAATCCTATCCGTTATCGCGCGGTAAAGAAATAGAGAAAGTTTCAAATAATACATTTCAATGACTTTCTAACGGCGTCAGTCCGTTTGAGTTTCAACGGTTGTGTCACATATTCGTACCAACATATATTTAGCGAAGTTTTTCTGATATTACTCGGTTGCATCGCTTTTAACAATGAAACGATTGACTGTGGGACTTAATTGTACTAACATTGGACTGTGAACTGATAAATGTGATAAATGAGACAATTGGACTCCAATAAATAACATTCTTCTTCATTTGTCGCGATTGCCGGAAATCAGTGATTACACTGGGCGCTGTGTTGGCGCTTCATTTAAAAATTTAGATAAATAAATCATTCTTTACTGTGGAACCAATCCTATCCGTTATCGCGCGATAAAGAAATATCGACAGTTTCAAAAACTACATTTCATTGACTTTCTAACGGTGTCAGTCCGTTTGAGTTACAACGGTTGGGTCACATATTCATCCCATCATGTATTTAGCGATATTCATCTGATATTACTAGGTTGAATCGTTTTTAACAGTGAAACGATTGACTGTGGGACTTAGTTGAACTAACTTTCGACTCTGACCTGATAGATGTGATAAATGGGAAAATTGGTCTCCAAGAAATAACGTTTTTCTTAATTTGACATGATTGCCGGAACTCAGCGATTACACTGGGGGATGTGATAGCGCTTCATTTAAAAATTTCGATTAATAAGTCATTTTTTTACTCTGGGACCTATCCTAGCCGTTATCGCCCGCTAAAGAAATAGCGACAGTTTCAAAAACTACATTTCATTGACTTTCTAACGGTGTAAGTCCGTTTGAGTTACAACGGTTGGGTCACATATTCGTACCAACATGTATTTAGCGAAGTTTTTCTGATATTACTAGGTTGCATCGCTTTTAACAATGAAACGAATGACTGTGGGACTTAATTGAACTAACATTGGACTGTGAACAGATAAATGTGATAAATAAGACAATTGGACTCCAAGAAATAACGTTTTTCTTAATTTGACATGATTGCGGGAACTCAGCGATTACACTGGGGGATGTGGTAGCGCTTCATTTAAAAATTTCGATTAATAAGTCATTTTTTTACTCTGGGACCTATCGCAGCCGTTATCGCCCGCTAAAGAAATAGCGACAGTTTCAAAAACTACATTTCATTGACTTTCTAACGGTGTAAGTCCGTTTGAGTTACAACGGTTGGGTCACATATTCGTACCAACATGTATTTAGCGAAGTTTTTCTGATATTACTAGGTTGCATCGCTTTTAACAATGAAACGAATGACTGTGGGACTTAATTGAACTAACATTGGACTGTGAACAGATAATTGTGATAAATGAGACAATTGGACTCCAAGAAATAACATTCTTCTTCATTTGTCGTGATTGCCGGAACTCAGCGATTACACTGGGCGCTGTGGTAGCGCTTCATTTAAAAATTTAGATAAATAAATCATTCTTTACAGTGGAACCAATCCTATCCGTTATCGCGCGGTAAAGAAATATCGACAGTTTCAAAAACTACATTTCATTGACTTTCTAACGGTGTCAGTCCGTTTGAGTTACAACGGTTGGGTCACATATTCGTCCCATCATGTATTTAGCGATATACATCTGATATTACTAGGTTGAATCGTTTTTAACAGTGAAACGATTGACTGTGGGACTTAATTGAACCAACTTTCGACTCTGACCTGATAAATGTGATAAATGGGAAAATTGGTCTCTAAGAAATAACGTTTTTCTTAATTTGACATGATTGCAGGAACTCAGCGATTACACTGGGGGATGTGGTAGCGCTTCATTTAAAAATTTCGATTAATAAGTCATTTTTTTACTTTGGGACCTATCGCAGCCGTTATCGCCCGCTAAAGAAATAGCGACAGTTTCAAAAACTACATTTCATTGACTTTCTAACGGTGTAAGTCCGTTTGAGTTACAACGGTTGGGTCACATATTCGTACCAACATGTATTTAGCGAAGTTTTTCTGATATTACTAGGTTGCATCGCTTTTAACAATGAAACGAATGACTGTGGGACTTAATTGAACTAACATTGGACTGTGAACAGATAAATGTGATAAATGAGACAATTGGACTCCAAGAAATAACATTCTTCTTCATTTGTCGTGATTGCCGGAACTCAGCGATTACACTGGGCGCTGTGGTAGCGCTTCATTTAAAAATTTAGATAAATAAATCATTCTTTACAGTGGAACGAATCCTATCCGTTATCGCGCGGTAAAGAAATATCGACAGTTTCAAAAACTACATTTTATTGACTTTCTAACGGTGTCAGTCCGTTTGAGTTACAACGGTTGGGTCACATATTCGTCCCATCATGTATTTAGCGATATACATCTGATATTACTAGGTTGAATCGTTTTTAACAGTGAAACGATTGACTGTGGGACTTAATTGAACTAACTTTCGACTCTGACCTGATAAATGTGATAAATGGGAAAATTGGTCTCCAAGAAATAACGTTTTTCTTAATTTGACATGATTGCGGGAACTCAGCGATTACACTGGGGGATGTGGTAGCGCTTCATTTAAAAATTTCGAATAATAAGTCATTTTTTTACTCTGGGACCTATCGCAGCCGTTATCGCCCGCTAAAGAAATAGCGACAGTTTCAAAAACTACATTTCATTGACTTTCTAACGGTTTAAGTCCGTATGAGTTACAACAGTTGGGTCACATATTCGTACCAACATGTATTTAGCGATATTTTTCTGATATTACTAGGTTGCATCGCTTTTAACAATGAAACGATTAACTGTGGGACTTAATTGAACTAACATTGGACTGTGACCTGATAAATGTGATAAATGAGAAAATTGGACTCAAAGAAATAACATTCCTCTTAATTTGACATGATTGCCGGAACTCAGCGATTACACTGGGCGCTGTGTAGCGCTTCATTAAAAAATTTAGATTAATAAGTCATTGTTTAATGTGGGACCAATCCTAGCAGTTATCGCGCGCTGAAGAAATAGCGACAGTTTCACAAAGTACATTTCATTGATTTTCTAACGGTGCCAGTTTGTTTGAGTTACAACGATTGGGTCACATATTCGTACCAACATGTATTTAGCGATATTTTTTTTTGATCTCACTAGGTTGCGTCGCCTTTAACAATAAAACGATTGACTGTGGGACTTAATTAAACTAAATTTGGACTTTGACCTGATTAATGTGATAAATGAGACAATTGGACTCCAAGAAATAACATTCTTTTTAATTTGACGTGATTGCCGGAACTCAGCGATTACACTCGGCGCTGTGGTAGCGCTTCATTTAAAAATTTAGATTATTAAGTCATTTTATACTGTGGGACCTATCCTAGCCGTTATCGCGCGCTGAAGAAATAGCGACAGTTTTAAAAACTACATTTCTTGACTTTCTAACGGTGTAAGTCCGTTTGAGTTACAACGGTTGTGTCACATATTCGTACCAACATGTATTTAGCGATATTTTTTTTGATATCACTAGGTTGCGTCGCTTTTAATAATAAAACGATTGACTGTGGGACTTAATTAAACTAAATTTGGACTGTGACCTGATTAATGTGATAAATGAGACAATTGGACTACAAGAAATAACATTCTTCTTAATTTGACGTGATTGCCGGAACTCAGCGATTACACTCGGCGCTGTGGTAGGGCTTCATTTAAAAATTAAGATAAAAAAAGTCATTCTTTACTGTGCGACAAATCCTATCCGTTATCGCGCGCTGAAGAAATAGCGACAGTTTCAAAAAGTACATTTCATTGACTTTCTAACGGTATCAGTCCGGTTGAATTTCAACGTTTGGCTCACATATTCGTACCAACATGTATTTAGCGATATTTATTTGATATTACTAGTTTGCATCGCTTTTAACAGTGAAACGATTGACTGTGGGACTTAATTGAACTAACTTTGGACTGTGACCTGATAAATGTGATAAATGGGAAAATTGGACTCCAAGAAATAACATCCTTATTAATTTGACATGATTGCCGGAACTCAGCGATTACACTGGGCGCTGTGGTAGCGCTTCATTTAAAAATTTAGATTAATAAGTCATTTTTTACTGTGGGACCTATCCTAGCCGTTATCGCGCGCTGAAGAAATAGCGACAGTTTTAAAAACTACATTTCTTGACTTTCTAACGGTGTAAGTCCGTTTGAGTTACAACGGTTGGGTCACATATTCGTACCAACATTTATTTAGCGATGTTTTTCTGATATTACTAGGTTGCATCGCTTTTAACATTGAAACGATTGACTGTGGGACTTAATTGAACTAACTTTGGACTGAAGACCTAATAAATGTGATATATGAGAAAATTGGACTCCAAGAAATAACATTCTTCTTACTTTGACGTGATTGTTGGAACTCAGCGATTACACTGGGCGCTGTGGTAGCGCTTCATTTAAAAGTTTAGATTGTTAAGTCATTTTTTACTGTGGGACCTATCCTAGCCGTTATCGCGCGCTGAAGAAATAGCGACAGTTTCAAAAACTACATTTCATTGACTTTCTAACGGTGTCAGTCCGTGTGAGTTACAACGGTTGGGTCACATATTCGTACCAACATGTATTTAGCGATATTTATTTGATATTACTAGGTTGCATCGCTTATAACAGTGAAACGATTGACTGTGGGACTTAATTGTGCTAACTTTGGACTGTGACCTGATAAATTTGATAAATGGGAAAATTGGACTCCAAGAAATAACATTCTTATTAATTTGACATAATTGCGGGAACTCAGCGATTACACTGGGCGCTGTGGTAGTGCTTCATTTAAAAATTTAGATTAATAAGTCATTTTTTACTGTTGGACCTATCCTAGCCGTTATCGCGCGATGAAGAATTAGCGACAGTTTTAAAAACTACATTTCTTGACTTTCTAACGGTGTAAGTCCGTTTGAGTTACAACGGTTGGGTCACATATTCGTACCAACATGTATTTAGCGATGTTTTTCTGATATTACTAGGTTGTATAGCTTTTAACAGTGAAACGATTGACTGTGGGACTTAATTGAACCAACTTTGGACTGTGACCTGATAAATGTGATAAATTGGAAAATTGGACTCCAAGAAATAACATTCTTATTAATTTGACATGATTGCCGGAACTCAGCGATTACACTGGGCGCTGTGGTAGCGCTTCATTTAAAAATTTAGATTAATAAGTCATTTTTTACTGTGGGACCTATCCTAGCTGTTATCGCGCGCTGAAGAAATAGCGACAGTTTCAAAAACTACATTTCATTGATTTTTAACGGTGTCAGTCTGTTTGAGTTACAACGGTTGGGTCACATATTCGTACCAACATGTATTTAGCGATGTTTTTCTGCTATTACTAGGTTGCATCGCTTTTAACAATGAAACGATTGACTGTGGGACTTAATTGAACTAACATTGGACTGTGACCTGATAAATGTGATAAATGAGAAAATTGGACTCCAAGAAATAACATTCCTCTTAATTTGACATGATTGCCGGAACTCAGCGATTACACTGGGCGCTGTGTAGCGCTTCATTAAAAAATTTAGATTAATAAGTCATTGTTTAATGTGGGACCAATCCTAGCCGTTATCGCGCGCTGAAGAAATAGCGACAGTTTCAAAAACTACATTTCATTGATTTTCTAACGGTATCAGTCCGTTTGAATTTTAACGGTTGAGTCACATATTCGTACCAACATGTATTTAGCGATATTTATTTGATATTACTAGGTTGCATCGCTTTTAACAGTGAAACGATTGACTGTGGGACTTAATTGAACTAACTTTGGACTGTGACCTGATAAATGTGATAAATGGGAAAATTGGACTCCAAGAAATAACATCCTTATTAATTTGACATGATTGCCAGAACTCAGCGATTACACTGAGCGCTGTGGTAGCGCTTCATTTAAAAATTTAGATTAATAAGTCATTTTTTACTGTGGGACCTATCCTAGCCGTTATCCCGCGCTGAAGAAATAGCGACAGTTTTAAAAACTACATTTCTTGACTTTCTAACGGTGTCAGTCCGTTTGAGTTACAACGGTTGTTTCACATATTCGTACCAACATATATTTAGCGAAGTTTTTCTGATATTACTAGGTTGCATCGCTTTTAACAATGAAACGATTGACTGTGGGACTTAATTGAACTAACATTGGACTGTGACCTGATAAATGTGATAAATGAGAAAATTGGACTCCAAGAAATAACATTCCTCTTAATTTGACATGATTGCCGGAACTCAGCGATTACACTGGGCGCTGTGTAGCGCTTCATTAAAAAATTTAGATTAATAAGTCATTGTTTAATGTGGGACCAATCCTAGCCGTTATCGCGCGCTGAAGAAATAGCGACAGTTTCAAAAACTACATTTCATTGATTTTCTAACGGTATCAGTCCGTTTGAATTTTAACGGTTGAGTCACATATTCGTACCAACATGTATTTAGCGATATTTATTTGATATTATTAGGTTGCATCGCTTTTAACAGTGAAACGATTGACTGTGGGACTTAATTGAACTAACTTTGGACTGTGACCTGATAAATGTGATAAATGGGAAAATTGGACTCCAAGAAATAACATCCTTATTAATTTGACATGATTGCCAGAACTCAGCGATTACACTGAGCGCTGTGGTAGCGCTTCATTTAAAAATTTAGATTAATAAGTCATTTTTTACTGTGGGACCTATCCTAGCCGTTATCCCGCGCTGAAGAAATAGCGACAGTTTTAAAAACTACATTTCTTGACTTTCTAACGGTGTCAGTCCGTTTGAGTTACAACGGTTGTTTCACATATTCGTACCAACATGTATTTAGCGAAGTTTTTCTGATATTACTAGGTTGCATCGCTTTTAACAATGAAACGATTGACTGTGGGACTTAATTGAACTAACATTGGACTGTGAACTGATAAATGTGATAAATGAGACAATTAGACTCCAAGAAATAACATTCTTTTTCATTTGTTGTGATTGCCGGAACTCAGCGATTACACTGGGCGCTGTGGTAGCGCTTCATTCAAAAATTTAGATAAATAAATCATTCTTTACTGTGGAACCAATCCTATCCGTTATCGCGCGGTAAAGAAATAGAGAAAGTTTCAAATACTACATTTCAATGACTTTCTAACGGTGTCAGTCCGTTTGAGTTTCAACAGTTGTGTCACATATTCGTACCAACATATATTTAGCGAAGTTTTTCTGATATTACTCGGTTGCATCGCTTTTAACAATGAAACGATTGACTGTGGGACTTAATTGTACTAACATTGGACTGTGAACTGATAAATGTGATAAATGAGACAATTGGACTCCAATAAATAACATTCTTCTTCATTTGTCGCGATTGCCGGAAATCAGCGATTACACTGGGCGCTGTGTTGGCGCTTCATTTAAAAATTTAGATAAATAAATCATTCTTTACTGTGAAACCAATCCTATCCGTTATCGCGCGATAAAGAAATATCGACAGTTTCAAAAACTACATTTCATTGACTTTCTAACGGTGTCAGTCCGTTTGAGTTACAACGGTTGGGTCACATATTCGTCCCATCATGTATTTAGCGATATTCATCTGATATTATTAGGTTGAATCGTTTTTAACAGTGAAACGATTAACTGTGGGACTTAGTTGAACTAACTTTCGACTCTGACCTGATAAATGTGATAAATGGGAAAATTGGTCTCCAAGAAATAACGTTTTTCTTAATTTGACATGATTGCCGGAACTCAGCGATTACACTGGGGATGTGATAGCGCTTCATTTAAAAATTTCGATTAATAAGTCATTTTTTTACTCTGGGACCTATCCTAGCCGTTATCGCCCGCTAAAGAAATAGCGACAGTTTCAAAAACTACATTTCATTGACTTTCTAACGGTGTAAGTCCGTTTGAGTTACAACGGTTGGGTCACATATTCGTACCAACATGTATTTAGCGAAGTTTTTCTGATATTACTAGGTTGCATCGCTTTTAACAATGAAACGAATGACTGTGGGACTTAATTGAACTAACATTGGACTGTGAACAGATAAATGTGATAAATGAGACAATTGGACTCCAAGAAATAACATTCTTCTTCATTTGTCGTGATTGCCGGAACTCAGCGATTACACTGGGCGCTGTGGTAGCGCTTCATTTAAAAATTTAGATAAATAAATCATTCTTTACTGTGGAACCAATCCTATCCGTTATCGCGCGGTAAAGAAATATCGACAGTTTCAAAAACTACATTTCATTGACTTTCTAACGGTGTCAGTCCGTTTGAGTTACAACGGTTGGGTCACATATTCGTCCCATCATGTATTTAACGATATACATCTGATATTACTAGGTTGAATCGTTTTTAACAGTGAAACGATTGACTGTGGGACTTAATTGAACTAACTTTCGACTCTGACCTGATAAATGTGATAAATGGGAAAATTGGTCTCCAAGAAATAACGTTTTTCTTAATTTGACATGATTGCGGGAACTCAGCGATTACACTGGGGGATGTGGTAGCGCTTCATTTAAAAATTTCGATTAATAAGTCATTTTTTTGCTCTGGGACCTATCGCAGCCGTTATCGCCCGCTAAAGAGATAGGGACAGTTTCAAAAACTACATTTCATCGACTTTCTAACGGTTTAAGTCCGTATGAGTTACAACAGTTGGGTCACATATTCGTACCAACATGTATTTAGCGAAGTTTTTCTGATATTACTAGGTTGCATCGCTTTTAACAATGAAACGAATGACTGTGGGACTTAATTGAACTAACATTGGACTGTGAACAGATAAATGTGATAAATGAGACAATTGGACTCCAAGAAATAACATTCTTCTTCATTTGTCGTGATTGCCGGAACTCAGCGATTACACTGGGCGCTGTGGTAGCGCTTCATTTAAAAATTTAGATAAATAAATCATTCTTTACTGTGGAACCAATCCTATCCGTTATCGCGCGGTAAAGAAATATCGACAGTTTCAAAAACTACATTTCATTGACTTTCTAACGGTGTCAGTCCGTTTGAGTTACAACGGTTGGGTCACATATTCGTCCCATCATGTATTTAGCGATATACATCTGATATTACTAGGTTGAATCGTTTTTAACAGTGAAACGATTGACTGTGGGACTTAATTGAACTAACATTCGACTCTGACCTGATAAATGTGATAAATGGGAAAATTGGTCTCCAAGAAATAACGTTTTTCTTAATTTGACGTGATTGCGGGAACTCAGCGATTATACTGGGGGATGTGGTAGCGCTTCATTTAAAAATTTCGATTAATAAGTCATTTTTTTACTCTGGGACCTATCGCAGCCGTTATCGCCCGCTAAAGAAATAGCGACAGTTTCAAAAACTACATTTCATTGACTTTCTAACGGTTTAAGTCCGTATGAGTTACAACAGTTGGGTCACATATTCGTACCAACATGTATTTAGCGATATTTTTCTGATATTACTAGGTTGCATCGCTTTTAACAATGAAACGATTGACTGTGGGACTTAATTGAACTAACATTGGACTGTGACCTGATAAATGTGATAAATGAGAAAATTGGACTCCAAGAAATAACATTCCTCTTAATTTGACATGATTGCCGGAACTCAGCGATTACACTGGGCGCTGTGTAGCGCTTCATTAAAAAATTTAGATTAATAAGTCATTGTTTAATGTGGGACCAATCCTAGCCGTTATCGCGCGCTGAAGAAATAGCGACAGTCTTAAAAACTACATTTCATTGATTTTCTAACGGTGTCAGTCCGTTTGAGTTACAACGATTGGGTCACATATTCGTACCAACATGTATTTAGCGATATTTTTTTTTGATATCACTAGGTTGCGTCGCTTTTAACAATAAAACGATTGACTGTGGGACTTAATTAAACTAAATTTGGACTGTGACCTGATTAATGTGATAAATGAGACAATTGGACTCCAAGAAATAACATTCTTTTTAATTTGACGTGATTGCCGGAACTCAGCGATTACACTCGGCGCTGTGGTAGCGCTTCATTTAAATATTTAGATAAATAAATCATTCTTTACTGTGGGACCAATCCTAGCCGTTAGCGCGCGCTGAAGAAATAGAGACAGTTTCAAATACTACATTTCACTGACTTTCTAACGGTGTCAGTCCGTTTGAATTTCAACGGTTGGGTCACATATTCGTACCAACATGTATTTAGCGATATTTATTTGATATTACTAGGTTGCATCGCTTATAACAGTGAAACGATTGACTGTGGGACTTAATTGTACTAACTTTGGACTGTGACCTGATAAGTGTGATAAATGGGAAAATTGGACTCCAAGAAATAACATTCCTCTTAATTTGACATGATTGCGGGAACTCAGCGATTACACTGGGGGATGTGGTAGCGCTTCATTTAAAAATTTCGATTAATAAGTCATTTTTTTACTCTGGGACCTATCGCAGCCGTTATCGCCCGCTAAAGAAATAGCGACAGTTTCAAAAACTACATTTCATTGACTTTCTAACGGTTTAAGTCCGTATGAGTTACAACAGTTGGGTCACATATTCGTACCAACATGTATTTAGCGATATTTTTCTGATATTACTAGGTTGCATCGCTTTTAACAATGAAACGATTGACTGTGGGACTTAATTGAACTAACATTGGACTGTGACCTGATAAATGTGATAAATGAGAAAATTGGACTCCAAGAAATAACATTCCTCTTAATTTGACATGATTGCCGGAACTCAGCGATTACACTGGGCGCTGTGTAGCGCTTCATTAAAAAATTTAGATTAATAAGTCATTGTTTAATGTGGGACCAATCCTAGCCGTTATCGCGCGCTGAAGAAATAGCGACAGTCTTAAAAACTACATTTCATTGATTTTCTAACGGTGCCAGTCCGTTTGAGTTACAACGATTGGGTCACATATTCGTACCAACATGTATTTAGCGATATTTTTTTTTGATATCACTAGGTTGCGTCGCTTTTAACAATAAAACGATTGACTGTGGGACTTAATTAAACTAAATTTGGACTGTGACCTGATTAATGTGATAAATGAGACAATTGGACTCCAAGAAATAACATTCTTTTTAATTTGACGTGATTGCCGGAACTCAGCGATTACACTCGGCGCTGTGGTAGCGCTTCATTTAAATATTTAGATAAATAAATCATTCTTTACTGTGGGACCAATCCTAGCCGTTAGCGCGCGCTGAAGAAATAGAGACAGTTTCAAATACTACATTTCACTGACTTTCTAACGGTGTCAGTCCGTTTGAATTTCAACAGTTGGGTCACATATTCGTACCAACATGTATTTAGCGATATTTATTTGATATTACTAGGTTGCATCGCTTATAACAGTGAAACGATTGACTGTGGGACTTAATAGTACTAACTTTGGACTGTGACTTGATAAGTGTGATAAATGGGAAAATTGGACTCCAAGAAATAACATTCTTGTTAATTTGACATGATTGCCGGAACTCAGCGATTACATTGGGCGCTGTGGTAGCGCTTCATTTAAAAATTTAGATTATTAAGTCATTTTTTACTGTGCGACAAATCCTATCCGTTATCGCGCGCTGAAGAAATAGCGACAGTTTCAAAAAGTAAATTTCATTGACTTTCTAACGGTATCAGTCCGTTTGAATTTCAACGGTTGGCTTACATATTCGTACCAACATGTATTTAGCGATATTTATTTGATATTACTAGTTTGCATCGCTTTTAACAGTGAAACGATTGACTGTGGGACTTAATTGAACTAACTTTGGACTGTGACCTGATAAATGTGATAAATGGGAAAATTGGACTCCAAGAAATAACATCCTTATTAATTTGACATGATTGCCGGAACTCAGCGATTACACTGGGCGCTGTGGTAGCGTTTCATTTAAAAATTTAGATTAATAAGTCATTTTTTACTGTGGGACCTATCCTAGCCGTTATCGCGCGCTGAAGAAATAGCGACAGTTTTAAAAACTACATTTCTTGACTTTCTAACGGTGTAAGTCCGTTTGAGTTACAACGGTTGGGTCACATATTCGTACCAATATTTATTTAGCGAAGTTTTTCTGATATTGCTAGGTTGCATCGCTTTTAACAATGAAACGATTGACTGTGGGACTTAATTGAACTAACTTTGGACTGAAGATCTAATAAATGTGATATATGAGAAAATTGGACTCCAAGAAATAACATTCTTCTTACTTTGACGTGATTGTTGGAACTCAGCGATTACACTGGGCGCTGTGGTAGCGCTTCATTTAAAAATTTAGATTGTTAAGTCATTTTTTACTGTGGGACCTATCCTAGCCGTTATCGCGCGCTGAAGAAATAGCGACAGTTTCAAAAACTACATTTCATTGACTTTCTAACGGTGTCAGTCTGTTTGAGTTACAACGGTTGGGTCACATATTCGTACCAACATGTATTTAGCGATATTTATTTGATATTACTAGGTTGCATCGCCTATAACAGTGAAACGATTGACTGTGGGACTTAATTGTGCTAACTTTGGACTGTGACCCGATAAATGTGATAAATGGGAAAATTGGACTCCAAGAAATAACATTCTTATTAATTTGACATAATTGCGGGAACTCAGCGATTACACTGGGCGCTGTGGTAGTGCTTCATTTAAAAATTTAGATTAATAAGTCATTTTTTACTGTTGGACCTATCCTAGCCGTTATCGCGCGCTGAAGAATTAGCGACAGTTTTAAAAACTACATTTCTTGACTTTCTAACGGTGTAAGTCCGTTTGAGTTACAACGGTTGGGTCACATATTCGTACCAACATGTATTTAGCGATGTTTTTCTGATATTACTAGGTTGTATCGCTTTTAACAGTGAAACGATTGACTGTAGGACTTAATTGAACCAACTTTGGACTGTGACCTGATAAATGTGATAAATTGGAAAATTGGACTCCAAGAAATAACATCTTACTAATTTGACATGATTGCCGGAACTCAGCGATTACACTGGGCGCTGTGGTAGCGCTTCATTTAAAAATTTAGATTAATAAGTCATTTTTTACTGTGGGACCTATCCTAGCTGTTATCGCGCGCTGAAGAAATAGCGACAGTTTTAAAAACTACATTTCTTGACTTTCTAACGGTGTAAGTCCGTTTGAGTTACAACTGTTGGGTCACATATTCGTACCAACATGTATTTAGCGATGTTTTTCTGATATTACTAGGTTGCATCGCTTTTAACAATGAAACGATTGACTGTGGGACTTAATTAACTAACTTTGGACTGTGACCTGATAAATGTGATATATGAGAAAACTGGACTCCAAGAAATAACATTCCTCTTAATTTGACATGATTGCCGGAACTCAGCGATTACACTGGGCGCTGTGTAGCGCTTCATTAAAAAATTTCGATTAATAAGTCATTTTTTAATGTGGGACCAATCCTAGCCGTTATCGCGCGCTGAAGAAATAGCGACAGTTTCAAAAACTACATTTCATTGATTTTCTAACGGTGTAAGTCCGTTTGAGTTACAACGGTTGGGTCACATATTCGTACCAACATGTATTTAGCGATATTTTTCTGCTATTACTAGGTTGCATCGCTTTTAACAATGAAACGATTGACTGTGGGACTTAATTGAACTAACATTGGACTGTGACCTGATAAATGTGATAAATGAGAAAATTGGACTCCAAGAAATAACATTCCTCTTAATTTGACATGATTGCCGGAACTCAGCGATTACACTGGGCGCTGTGTAGCGCTTCATTAAAAAATTTAGATTAATAAGTCATTGTTTAATGTGGGACCAATCCTAGCCGTTATCGCGCGCTGAAGAAATAGCGACAGTTTCAAAAACTACATTTCATTGATTTTCTAACGGTGTCAGTCCGTTTGAGTTACAACGATTGGGTCACATATTCGTAGCAACATGTATTTAGCGATATTTTTTTTTGATATCACCAGGTTGCGTCGCTTTTAACAATAAAACGATTGACTGTGGGACTTAATTAAACTAAATTTGGACTGTGACCTGATTAATGTGATAAATGAGACAATTGGACTCCAAGAATTAACATTCTTGTTAATTTGACATGATTGCCGGAACTCAGCGATTACACTGGGCGCTGTGGTGGCGCTTCATTTAATAATTTAGATTATTAAGTCATTTTTTACTGTGGGACCTATCCTAGCCGTTATCGCGCGCTGAAGAAATAGCGACAGTTTTAAAAACTACATTTCTTGACTTTCTAACGGTGTAAGTCCGTTTGAGTTACAACGGTTGGGTCACATATTCGTACCAACATGTATTTAGCGATATTTTTTTTTGATATCACTAGGTTGCGTCGCTTTTAACAATAAAACGATTGACTGTGGGACTTAATTAAACTAAATTTGGACTGTGACCTGATTAATGTGATAAATGAGACAATTGGACTACAAGAAATAACATTCTTCTTAATTTGACGTGATTGCCGAAACTCAGCGATTACACTCGGCGCTGTGGTAGGGCTTCATTAAAAAATTTAGATTAATAAGTCATTTTTTAATGTGGGACCAATCCTAGCCGTTATCGCGCGCTGAAGAAATAGCGACAGTTTCAAAAACTACATTTCATTGATTTTCTAACGGTGTAAGTCCGTTTGAGTTACAACGGTTGGGTCACATATTCGTACCAACATGTATTTAGCGATGTTTTTCTGCTATTACTAGGTTGCATCGCTTTTAACAATGAAACGATTGACTGTGGGACTTAATTGAACTAACTTTGGACTGAAGACCTGATAATTGTGATATATGAGAAAAGTGGACTCCAAGAGAAAACATTCTTCTTAATTTGACGTGATTGCCGGAACTCAGCGATTACACTGGGCGCTGTGGTAGCGCTTCATTTAAATATTTAGATAAAAAAATCATTCTTTACTGTTGGACCAATCCTAGCCGTTAGCGCGCGCTGAAGAAATAGAAACAGTTTCAAATACTACATTTCACTGACTTTCTAACGGTGTCAGTCCGTTTGAATTTCAATGGTTGGGTCACATATTCGTACCAACATGTATTTAGCGATATTTATTTGATATTACTAGGTTGCATCGCTTATAACAGTGAAACGATTGACTGTGGGACTTAATTGTACTAACTTTGGACTGTGACCTGATAAGTGTGATAAATGGGAAAATTGGACTCCAAGAAATAACATTCTTCTTACTTTGACGTGATTGCCGGAACTCAGCGATTACACTGGGCGCTGTAGTAGCGCTTCATTTAAATATTTAGGTAAATAAATCATTCTTTACTGTTGGACCAATCCTAGCCGTTAGCGCGCGCTGAAGAAATAGAGACAGTTTCAAATACTACATTTCACTGACTTTCTAACGGTGTCAGTCCGTTTGAATTTCAACGGTTGGGTCACATATTTGTACCAACATGTATTTAGCGATATTTAATTGATATTACTAGGTTGCATCGCTTATAACAGTTAAACGATTGACTGTGGGACTTAATTGTGCTAACTTTAGACTGTTACCTGATAAATGTGATAAATGGGAAAAATGGACTCCAAGAAATAACATTCTTATTAATTTGACATAATTGCGGGAACTCAGCGATTACACTGGGCGCTGTGGTAGTGCTTCATTTAAAAATTTAGCTTAATAAGTCATTTTTTACTGTTGGACCTATCCTAGCCGTTATCGCGCGCTGAAGAATTAGCGACAGTTTTAAAAACTACATTTCTTGACTTTCTAACGGTGTAAGTCCGTTTGAGTTACAACGGTTGGGTCACATATTCGTACCAACATGTATTTAGCGATGTTTTTCTGATATTACTAGGTTGTATCGCTTTTAACAGTGAAACGATTGACTGTGGGACTTAATTGAACCAACTTTGGACTGTGACCTGATAAATGTGATAAATTGGAAAATTGGACTCCAAGAAATAACATTCTTATTAATTTGACATGATTGCCGGAACTCAGCGATTACACTGGGCGCTGTGTAGCGCTTCATTAAAAAATTTAGATTAATAAGTCATTTGTTAATGTGGGACCAATCCTAGCCGTTATCGCGCGCTGAAGAAATAGCGACAGTTTCAAAAACTACATTTCATTGATTTTCTAACGGTGTAAGTCCGTTTGAGTTACAACGGTTGGGTCACATATTCGTACCAACATGTATTTAGCGATGTTTTTCTGCTATTACTAGGTTGCATCGCTTTTAACAGTGAAACGATTGACTGTGGGACTTAATTGAACCAACTTTGGACTGTGACCTGATAAATGTGATAAATTGGAAAATTGGACTCCAAGAAATAACATTCTTATTAATTTGACATGATTGCCGGAACTCAGCGATTACACTGGGCGCTGTGTAGCGCTTCATTAAAAAATTTAGATTAATAAGTCATTTTTTAATGTGGGACCAATCCTAGCCGTTATCGCGCGCTGAAGAAATAGCGACAGTTTCAAAAACTACATTTCATTGATTTTCTAACGGTGTCAGTCCGTTTGAATTTCAACGGTTGGGTCACATATTCGTACCAACATGTATTTAGCGATATTTATTTGATATTACTAGGTTGCATCGCTTATAACAGTGAAACGATTGTCTGTGGGACTTAATTGTACTAACTTTGGACTGTGACCTGATAAGTGTGATAAATGGGAAAATTGGACTCCAAGAAATAACATTCTTGTTAATTTGACGTGATTGCCGGAACTCAGCGATTACACTGGGCGCTGTGGTAGCGCTTCATTTAAAAATTTAGATTATTAAGTCATTTTTTACTGTGGAACCTATCCTAGCCGTTATCGCGCGCTGAAGAATTAGCGACAGTTTTAAAAACTACATTTCTTGACTTTCTAACGGTGTAAGTCCGTTTGAGTTACAACGGTTGGGTCAGATATTCGTACCAACATGTATTTAGCGACATTTTTTTTTTGATATCACTAGGTTGCGTCGCTTTTAACAATAAAACGATTGACTGTGGGACTTAATTAAACTAAATTTGGACTGGGACCTGATTAATGTGATAAATGAGACAATTGGACTACAAGAAATAACATTCTTCTTAATTTGACGTGATTGCCGGAACTCAGCGATTACACTCGGCGCTGTGGTAGCGCTTCATTTAAAAATTAAGATAAAAAAAGTCATTCTTTACTGTGCGACAAATCCTATCCGTTATCGCGCGCTGAAGAAATAGCGACAGTTTCAAAAAGTACATTTCATTGACTTTCTAACGGTATCAGTCCGTTTGAATTTCAACGGTTGGGTCACATATTCGTACCAACATGTATTTAGCGATGTTTTTCTGCTATTACTAGGTTGCATCGCTTTTAACAATGAAACGATTGACTGTGGGACTTAATTGAACTAACTCTGGACTGAAGACCTGATAATTGTGATATATGAGAAAATTGGACTCCAAGAAAAAACATTCTTCTTAATTTGACGTGGTTGCCGGAACTCAGCGATTACACTGGGCGCTGTGGTAGCGCTTCATTTAAATATTTAGATAAATAAATCATTCTTTACTGTTGGACCAATCCTAGCCGTTAGCGCGCGCTGAAGAAATAGAGACAGTTTCAAATACTACATTTCACTGACTTTCTAACGGTGTCAGTCCGTTTGAATTTCAACGGTTGGGTCACATATTCGTACCAACATGTATTTAGCGATATTTATTTGATATTACTAGGTTGCATCGCTTATAACAGTGAAACGATTGACTGTGGGACTTAATTGTACTAACTTTGGACTGTGACCTGATAAGTGTGATAAATGGGAAAATTGGACTCCAAGAAATAACATTCTTGTTAATTTGACATGATTGCCGGAACTCAGCGATTACACTGGGCGCTGTGGTAGCGCTTCATTTAAAAATTTTGATTATTAAGTCATTTTTTACTGTGGGACCTATCCTAGCCGTTATCGCGCGCTGAAGAAATAGCGACAGTTTTAAAAACTACATTTCTTGACTTTCTAACGGTGTAAGTCCGTTTGAGTTACAACGGTTGGGTCACATATTCGTACCAACATGTATTTAGCGACATTTTTTTTTGATATCACTAGGTTGCATCGCTTTTAACAATAAAACGATTGACTGTGGGACTTAATTAAACTAAATTTGGACTGAGACCTGATTAATGTGATAAATGAGACAATTGGACTACAAGAAATAACATTCTTCTTAATTTGACGTGATTGCCGGAACTCAGCGATTACACTCGGCGCTGTGGTAGCGCATCATTTAAAAATTAAGATAAAAAAAGTCATTCTTTACTGTGCGAAAAATCCTATCCGTTATCGCGCGCTAAAGAAATAGCGACAGTTTCAAAAAGTACATTTCACTGACTTTCTAACGGTGTCAGTCCGTTTGAATTTCAACGGTTGGGTCACATATTCGTACCAACATGTATTTAGCGATATTTATTTGATATTACTATGTTGCATCGCTTATAACAGTGAAACGATTGACTGTGGGACTTAATTGTACTAACTTTGGACTGTGACCTGATAAGTGTGATAAATGGGAAAATTGGACTCCAAGAAATAACATTCTTGTTAATTTGACATGATTGCCGGAACTCAGCGATTACACTGGGCGCTGTGGTAGCGCTTCATTTAAAAATTTAGATTATTAAGTCATTTTTTACTGTGGAACCTATCCTAGCCGTTATCGCGCGCTGAAGAATTAGCGACAGTTTTAAAAACTACATTTCTTGACTTTCTAACGGTGTAAGTCCGTTTGAGTTACAACGGTTGGGTCACATATTCGTACCAACATGTATTTAGCGACATTTTTTTTTTGATATCTTTAGGTTGCGTCGCTTTTAACAATAAAACGATTGACTGTGGGACTTAATTAAACTAAATTTGGACTGAGACCTGATTAATGTGATAAATGAGACAATTGGACTACAAGAAATAACATTCTTCTTAATTTGACGTGATTGCCGGAACTCAGCGATTACACTCGGCGCTGTGGTAGCGCTTCATTTAAAAATTAAGATAAAAAAAGTCATTCTTTACTGTGCGACAAATCCTATCCGTTATCGCGCGCTGAAGAAATAGCGACAGTTTCAAAAAGTACATTTCATTGACTTTCTAACGGTATCAGTCCTTTTGAATTTCAACGGTTGGGTCACATATTCGTACCAACATGTATTTAGCGATGTTTTTCTGCTATTACTAGGTTGCATCGCTTTTAACAATGAAACGATTGACTGTGGGACTTAATTGAACTAACTCTGGACTGAAGACCTGATAATTGTGATATATGAGAAAATTGGACTCCAAGAAAAAACATTCTTCTTAATTTGACGTGGTTGCCGGAACTCAGCGATTACACTGGGCGCTGTGGTAGCGCTTCATTTAAATATTTAGATAAATAAATCATTCTTTACTGTTGGACCAATCCTAGCCGTTAGCGCGCGCTGAAGAAATAGCGACAGTTTCAAATACTACATTTCACTGACTTTCTAACGGTGTCAGTCCGTTTGAATTTCAACGGTTGGGTCACATATTCGTACCAACATGTATTTAGCGATATTTATTTGATATTACTAGGTTGCATCGCTTATAACAGTGAAACGATTGACTGTGGGACTTAATTGAGACCTGATAAGTGTGATAAATGGGAAAATTGGACTCCAAGAAATAACATTCTTGTTAATTTGACATGATTGCCGGAACTCAGCGATTACACTGGGCGCTGTGGTAGCGCTTCATTTAAAAATTTTGATTATTAAGTCATTTTTTACTGTGGGACCTATCCTAGCCGTTATCGCGCGCTGAAGAGATAGCGACAGTTTTAAAAACTACATTTCTTGACTTTCTAACGGTGTAAGTCCGTTTGAGTTACAACGGTTGGGTCACATATTCGTACCAACATGTATTTAGCGACATTTTTTTTGATATCACTAGGTTGCATCGCTTTTAACAATAAAACGATTGACTGTGGGACTTAATTAAACTAAATTTGGACTGAGACCTGATTAATGTGATAAATGAGACAATTGGACTACAAGAAATAACATTCTTCTTAATTTGACGTGATTGCCGGAACTCAGCGATTACACTCGGTGCTGTGGTAGCGCATCATTTAAAAATTAAGATAAAAAAAGTCATTCTTTACTGTGCGACAAATCCTATCCGTTATCGCGCGCTGAAGAAATAGCGACAGTTTCAAAAAGTACATTTCATTGACTTTCTAACGGTATCAGTCCGTTTGAATTTCAACGGTTGGCTCACATATTCGTACCAACATGTATTTAGCGATACTTATTTGATATTACTAGGTTGCATCGCTTTTAACAGTGAAACGATTGACTGTGGGACTTAATTGAACTAACTCTGGACTGAAGACCTGATAATTGTGATATATGAGAAAATTGGACTCCAAGAAAAAACATTCTTCTTAATTTGACGTGGTTGCCGGAACTCAGCGATTACACTGGGCGCTGTGGTAGCGCTTCATTTAAATATTTAGATAAATAAATCATTCTTTACTGTTGGACCAATCCTAGCCGTTAGCGCGCGCTGAAGAAATAGAGACAGTTTCAAATACTACATTTCACTGACTTTCTAACGGTGTCAGTCCGTTTGAATTTCAACGGTTGGGTCACATATTCGTACCAACATGTATTTAGCGATATTTATTTGATATTACTAGGTTGCATCGCTTATAACAGTGAAACGATTGACTGTGGGACTTAATTGTACTAACTTTGGACTGTGACCTGATAAGTGTGATAAATGGGAAAATTGGACTCCAAGAAATAACATTCTTGTTAATTTGACATGATTGCCGGAACTCAGCGATTACACTGGGCGCTGTGGTAGCGCTTCATTTAAAAATTTTGATTATTAAGTCATTTTTTACTGTGAGACCTATCCTAGCCGTTATCGCGCGCTGAAGAAATAGCGACAGTTTTAAAAACTACATTTCTTGCCTTTCTAACGGTGTAAGTCCGTTTGAGTTACAACGGTTGGGTCACATATTCGTACCAACATGTATTTAGCGACATTTTTTTTTGATATCACTAGGTTGCATCGCTTTTAACAATAAAACGATTGACTGTGGGACTTAATTAAACTAAATTTGGACTGAGACCTGATTAATGTGATAAATGAGACAATTGGACTACAAGAAATAACATTCTTCTTAATTTGACGTGATTGCCGGAACTCAGCGATTACACTCGGCGCTGTGGTAGCGCATCATTTAAAAATTAAGATAAAAAAAGTCATTCTTTACTGTGCGAAAAATCCTATCCGTTATCGCGCGCTAAAGAAATAGCGACAGTTTCAAAAAGTACATTTCACTGACTTTCTAACGGTGTCAGTCCGTTTGAATTTCAACGGTTGGGTCACATATTCGTACCAACATGTATTTAGCGATATTTATTTGATATTACTAGGTTGCATCGCTTATAACAGTGAAACGATTGACTGTGGGACTTAATTGTACTAACTTTGGACTGTGACCTGATAAGTGTGATAAATGGGAAAATTGGACTCCAAGAAATAACATTCTTGTTAATTTGACATGATTGCCGGAACTCAGCGATTACACTGGGCGCTGTGGTAGCGCTTCATTTAAAAATTTAGATTATTAAGTCATTTTTTACTGTGGAACCTATCCTAGCCGTTATCGCGCGCTGAAGAATTAGCGACAGTTTTAAAAACTACATTTCTTGACTTTCTAACGGTGTAAGTCCGTTTGAGTTACAACGGTTGGGTCACATATTCGTACCAACATGTATTTAGCGACATTTTTTTTTGATATCTTTAGGTTGCGTCGCTTTTAACAATAAAACGATTGACTGTGGGACTTAATTAAACTAAATTTGGACTGAGACCTGATTAATGTGATAAATGAGACAATTGGACTACAAGAAATAACATTCTTCTTAATTTGACGTGATTGCCGGAACTCAGCGATTACACTCGGCGCTGTGGTAGCGCTTCATTTAAAAATTAAGATAAAAAAAGTCATTCTTTACTGTGCGACAAATCCTATCCGTTATCGCGCGCTGAAGAAATAGCGACAGTTTCAAAAAGTACATTTCATTGACTTTCTAACGGTATCAGTCCTTTTGAATTTCAACGGTTGGGTCACATATTCGTACCAACATGTATTTAGCGATGTTTTTCTGCTATTACTAGGTTGCATCGCTTTTAACAATGAAACGATTGACTGTGGGACTTAATTGAACTAACTCTGGACTGAAGACCTGATAATTGTGATATATGAGAAAATTGGACTCCAAGAAAAAACATTCTTTTTAATTTGACGTGGTTGCCGGAACTCAGCGATTACACTGGGCGCTGTGGTAGCGCTTCATTTAAATTTTTAGATAAATAAATCATTCTTTACTGTTGGACCAATCCTAGCCGTTAGCGCGCGCTGAAGAAATAGCGACAGTTTCAAATACTACATTTCACTGACTTTCTAACGGTGTCAGTCCGTTTGAATTTCAACGGTTGGGTCACATATTCGTACCAACATGTATTTAGCCATATTTATTTGATATTACTAGGTTGCATCGCTTATAACAGTGAAACGATTGACTGTGGGACTTAATTGTGACCTGATAAGTGTGATAAATGGGAAAATTGGACTCCAAGAAATAACATTCTTGTTAATTTGACATGATTGCCGGAACTCAGCGATTACACTGGGCGCTGTGGTAGCGCTTCATTTAAAAATTTTGATTATTAAGTCATTTTTTACTGTGGGACCTATCCTAGCCGTTATCGCGCGCTGAAGAGATAGCGACAGTTTTAAAAACTACATTTCTTGACTTTCTAACGGTGTAAGTCCGTTTGAGTTACAACGGTTGGGTCACATATTCGTACCAACATGTATTTAGCGACATTTTTTTTTGATATCACTAGGTTGCATCGCTTTTAACAATAAAACGATTGACTGTGGGACTTAATTAAACTAAATTTGGACTGAGACCTGATTAATGTGATAAATGAGACAATTGGACTACAAGAAATAACATTCTTCTTAATTTGACGTGATTGCCGGAACTCAGCGATTACACTCGGCGCTGTGGTAGCGCATCATTTAAAAATTAAGATAAAAAAAGTCATTCTTTACTGTGCGACAAATCCTATCCGTTATCGCGCGCTGAAGAAATAGCGACAGTTTCAAAAAGTACATTTCATTGACTTTCTAACGGTATCAGTCCGTTTGAATTTCAACGGTTGGCTCACATATTCGTACCAACATGTATTTAGCGATATTTATTTGATATTACTAGGTTGCATCGCTTTTAACAGTGAAACGATTGACTGTGGGACTTAATTGAACTAACTTTGGACAGTGACCTGATAAATGTGATAAATGGGAAAATTGGACTCCAAGAAATAACATCCTTATTAATTTGACATGATTGCCGGAACTCAGCGATTACACTGAGCGCTGTGGTAGCGCTTCATTTAAAAATTTAGATTAGTAAGTCATTTTTTACTGTGGGACCTATCCTAGCCGTTATCGCGCGCTGAAGAAACAGCGACAGTTTTAAAAACTACATTTCTTGACTTTCTAACAGTGTAAGTCCGTTTGAGTTACAACGGTTGGGTCACATATTCGTACCAACATGTATTTAGCGATGTTTTTCTGATATTACTAGGTTGCATCGCTTTTAACAATGAAACGATTGACTGTGGGACTTAATTGAACTAACTTTTGACTGAAGACCTAATAAATGTGATATATGAGAAAATTGGACTCCAAGAAATAACATTCTTCTTAATTTGACGTGATTGCGGGAACTCAGCGATTACACTGGGCGCTGTGGTAGCGCTTCATTTAAAAATTTAGATTGTTAAGTCATTTTTTACTGTGGGACCTATCCTAGCCGTTATCGCGCGCTGAAGAAATAGCGACAGTTTCAAAAACTACATTTCATTGACTTTCTAACGGTGTCAGTCCGTATGTGTTACAACGGTTGGGTCACATATTCGTACCAACATGTATTTAGCGATATTTATTTGATATTACTAGGTTGCATCGCTTATAACAGTGAAACGATTGACTGTGGGACTTAATTGTACTAACTTTGGACTGTGACCTGATAAATGTGATAAATGGGAAAATTGGACTCCAAGAAATAACATTCTTATTAATTTGACATAATTGCGGGAACTCAGCGATTACACTGGACGCTGTGGTAGTGCTTCAATAAAATTGTAGATTAATAAGACATTTTTTACTGTTGGACCTATCCTAGCCGTTATCGCGCGCTGAAGAATTAGCGACAGTTTTAAAAACTACATTTCTTGACTTTCTAACGGTGTAAGTCCGTTTAAGTTACAACGGTTGGGTCACATAATCGTACCAACATGTATTTAGCGATGTTTTTCTGATATTACTAGGTTGTATCGCTTTTAACAGTGAAACGATTGACTGTGGGACTTAATTGAACCAACTTTGGACTGTGACCTGATAAATGTGATAAATGGGAAAATTGGACTCCAAGAAATAACATTCTTATTAATTTGACATGATTGCCGGAACTCAGCGATTACACTGGGCGCTGTGGTAGCGCTTCATTTAAATATTTAGATAAATAAATCATTCTTTACTGTTGGACCAATCCTAGCCGTTAGCGCGCGCTGAAGAAATAGAGACAGTTTCAAATACTACATTTCACTGACTTTCTAACGGTGTCAGTCCGTTTGAATTTCAACGGTTGGGTCACATATTCGTACCAACATGTATTAAGCGATATTTATTTGATATTACTAGGTTGCATCGCTTATAACAGTGAAACGATTGACTGTGGGACTTAATTGTGACCTGATAAGTGTGATAAATGGAAAAATTGGACTCCAAGAAATAACATTCTTGTTAATTTGACATGATTGCCGGAACTCAGCGATTACACTGGGCGCTGTGGTAGCGCTTCATTTAAAAATTTTGATTATTAAGTCATTTTTTACTGTGGGACCTATCCTAGCCGTTATCGCGCGCTGAAGAAATAGCGACAGTTTTAAAAACTACATTTCTTGACTTTCTAACGGTGTAAGTCCGTTTGAGTTACAACGGTTGGCTCACATATTCGTACCAACATGTATTTAGTGATATTTATTTGATATTACTAGGTTGCATCGCTTTTAACAGTGAAACGATTGACTGTGGGACTTAATTGAACTAACTTTGGACAGTGACCTGATAAATGTGATAAATGGGAAAATTGGACTCCAAGAAATAACATCCTTATTAATTTGACATGATTGCCGGAACTCAGGGATTACACTGAGCGCTGTGGTAGCGCTTCATTTAAAAATTTAGATTAGTAAGTCATTTTTTACTGTGGGACCTATCCTAGCCGTTATCGCGCGCTGAAGAAACAGCGACAGTTTTGAAAACTGCATTTCTTGATTTTCTAACGGTGTAAGTCCGTTTGAGTTACAACGGTTGGGTCACATATTCGTACCAACATGTATTTAGCGATGTTTTTCTGATATTACTAGGTTGCATCGCTTTTAACAATGAAACGATTGACTGTGGGACTTAATTGAACTAACTTTTGACTGAAGACCTAATAAATGTGATATATGAGAAAATTGGACTCCAAGAAATAACATTCTTCTTAATTTGACGTGATTGCCGGAACTCAGCGATTACACTGGGCGCTGTGGTAGCGCTTCATTTAAAAATTTAGATTGTTAACTCATTTTTTACTGTGGGACCTATCCTAGCCGTTATCGCGCGCTGAAGAAATAGCGACAGTTTCAAAAACTACATTTCATTGACTTTCTAACGGTGTCAGTCCGTATGAGTTACAACGGTTGGGTCACATATTCGTACCAACATGTATTTAGCGACATTTATTTGATATTACTAGGATGCATCGCTTATAACAGTGAAACGATTGACTGTGGGACTTAATTGTACTAACTTTGGACTGTGACCTGATAAATGTGATAAATGGGAAAATTGGACTCCAAGAAATAACATTCTTATTAATTTGACATAATTGCGGAAACTCAGCGATTACACTGGGCGCTGTGGTAGTGCTTCATTAAAATTGTAGATTAATAAGACATTTTTTACTGTTGGACCTATCCTAGCCGTTATCGCGCGCTGAAGAATTAGCGACAGTTTTAAAAACTACATTTCTTGACTTTCTAACGGTGTAAGTCCGTTTAAGTTACAACGGTTGGGTCACATATTCGTACCAACATGTATTTAGCGATGTTTTTCTGATATTACTAGGTTGTATCGCTTTTAACAGTGAAACGATTGACTGTGGGACTTAATTGAACCAACTTTGGACTGTGACCTGATAAATGTGATAAATGGGAAAATTGGACTCTAAGAAATAACATTCTTATTAATTTGACATAATTGCGGGAACTCAGCGATTACACTGGGCGCTGTGGTAGCGCTTCATTTAAAAATTTAGATTAATAAGTCATTTTTTACTGTTGGACCTATCCTAGCCGTTATCGCGCGCTGAAGAATTAGCGACAGTTTTAAAAACTACATTTCTTGACTTTCTAACGGTGTAAGTCCGTTTGAGTTACAATGGTTGGGTCACAAATTCGTACCAACATGTATTTAGCGATGTTTTTCTGATATTACTAGGTTGCATCGCTTTTAACAATGAAACGATTGACTGTGGGACTTAATTGAACTAACTTTGGACTGTGACCTGATAAATGTGATATATGAGAAAATTGGACTCTAAGAAATAACATTCTTCTTAATTTGACGTGATTGCCGGAACTCAGCGATTGCACTGGGCGCTGTTGTAGCGCTTCATTTAAATATTTAGATAAGTAAATCATTCTTTACTGTGGGACCAATCCTAGCCGTTAGCGCGCGCTGAAGAAATAGAGACAGTTTCAAATACTACATTTCACTGACTTTCTAACGGTGTCAGTCCGTTTGAATTTCAACGGTTGGGTCACATATTCGTACCAACATGTATTTAGCGATATTTATTTGATATTACTAGGTTGCATCGCTTATAACAGTGAAACGATTGACTGTGGGACTTAATTGTACTAACTTTGGACTGTGACCTGATAAATGTGATAAATGGAAAAATTGGACTCCAAGAAATAACATTCTTATTAATTTGACATGATTGCCGGAACTCAGCGATTACACTGGGCGCTGTGGTAGCGCTTCATTTTAAAATTTAGATTATTAAGTCATTTTTTACTGTGGGACCTATCCTAGCCGTTATCGCGCGCTGAAGAAATAGCGACAGTTTTAAAAACTACATTTCTTGACTTTCTAACGGTGTAAGTCCGTTTGAGTTACAACTGTTGGGTCACATAATCGTACCAACATGTACTTAGCGATGTTTTTCTGATATTACTAGGTTGCATCGCTTTTAACAATGAAACGATTGACTGTGGGACTTAATTGAACTAACTTTGGACTGTGACCTGATAAATGTGATATATGAGAAAACTGGACTCCAAGAAATAACATTCTTCTTAATTTGACGTGATTACCGGAACTCAGCGATTACACTGGGCGCTGTGGTAGCGCTTCATTTAAATATTTAGATAAATAAATCATTCTTTACTGTGGGACCAATCCTAGCCGTTAGCGCGCGCTGAAGAAATAGAGACAGTTTCAAATACTACATTTCACTGACTTTCTAACGGTGTCAGTCCGTTTGAATTTCAACGGTTGGGTCACATATTCGTACCAACATGTATTTAGCGATATTTATTTGATATTACTAGGTTGCATCGCTTATAACAGTAAAACGATTGACTGTGGGACTTAATTGAACTAACTTTGGACTGTGACCTGATAAATGTGATATATGAGAAAATTGAACTCTAAGAAATAACATTCTTCTTAATTTGACATAATTGCCGGAACTCAGCGATTACACTATGCGCTGTGGTAGCGCTTCATTTAAAAATTTAGATTAATAAGTCATTTTTTACTGTGGAACCTATCCTAGCCGTTATCGAGCGCTGAAAAATTAGCGACAATTTTAAAAACTACATTTCTTGACTTTCTAACGGTGTAAGTCCGTTTGAGTTACAACGGTTGGGTCACATATTCGTACCAACATGTATTTAGCGATGTTTTTCTGATATTAATAGGTTGTATCGCATTTAACAATGAAACGATTGACTGTGGGACTTAATTGAACTAACTTTGGACTGTGACCTGATAAATGTGATGAATGAGAAAATTGGACTCCAAGAAATAACATTCTTCTTAATTTGACGTGATTGCCGGAACTCAGCGATTACACTGGGCGCTGTGGTAGTGCTTCATATAAATATTTAGATAAATAAATGATTCTTTACTGTGGGACCAATCCTAGCCGTTATCGCGCGCTGAAAAAATAGCGACAGTTTTAAAAACAACATTTCTTGACTTTCTAACGGTGTAAGTCCGTTTGAGTTACAACTGTTGGGTCACATATTCGTACCAACATGTATTTAGCGATGTTTTTCTGATATTACTAGGTTGCATCGCTTTTAACAATGAAACGATTGACTGTGGGACTTAATTGAACTAACTTTGGACTGTGACCTGATAAATGTGATATATGAGAAAATTGGACTCTAAGAAATAACCTTCTTCTTAATTTGACGTGATTGCCGGAACTCAGCGATTACACTGGGCGCTGTGGTAGCGCTTCATTTAAATATTTAGATAAGTAAATCATTCTTTACTGTGGGACCAATCCTAGCCGTTAGCGCGCGCTAAAGAAATAGAGACAGTTTCAAATACTACATTTCACTGACTTTCTAACGGTGTCAGTCCGTTTGAATTTCAACGGTTGGGTCACATATTCGTACCAACATGTATTTAGCGATATTTATTTGATATTACTAGGTTGCATCGCTTATAACAGTGAAACGATTGACTGTGGGACTTAATTGTACTAACTTTGGACTGTGACTTGATAAATGTGATAAATGGAAAAATTGGACTCCAAGAAATAACATTCTTATTAATTTGACATGATTGCCGGAACTCAGCGATTACACTGGGCGCTGTGGTAGCGCTTCATTTTAAAATTTAGATTATTAAGTCATTTTTTACTGTGGGACCTATCCTAGCCGTTATCGCGCGCTGAAGAAATAGCGACAGTTTTAAAAACTACATTTCTTGACTTTCTAACAGTGTAAGTCCGTTTGAGTTACAACTGTTGGGTCACATAATCGTACCAACATGTACTTAGCGATGTTTTTCTGATATTACTAGGTTGCATCGCTTTTAACAATGAAACGATTGACTGTGGGACTTAATTGAACTAACTTTGGACTGTGACCTGATAAATGTGATATATGAGAAAACTGGACTCCAAGAAATAACATTCTTCTTAATTTGACGTGATTACCGGAACTCAGCGATTACACTGGGCGATGTGGTAGGGCTTCATTTAAATATTTAGATAAATAAATCATTCTTTACTGTGGGACCAATCCTAGCCGTTAGCGCGCGCTGAAGAAATAGAGACAGTTTCAAATACTACATTTCACTGACTTTCTAACGGTGTCAGTCCGTTTGAATTTCAACGGTTGGGTCACATATTCGTACCAACATGTATTTAGCGATATTTATTTGATATTACTAGGTTGCATCGCTTATAACAGTAAAACGATTGACTGTGGGACTTATTGAACTAACTTTGGACTGTGACCTGATAAATGTGATATATGAGAAAATTGAACTCTAAGAAATAACATTCTTCTTAATTTGACATAATTGCCGGAACTCAGCGATTACACTGGGCGCTGTGGTAGCGCTTCATTTAAAAATTTAGATTAATAAGTCATTTTTTACTGTGGAACCTATCCTAGCCGTTATCGAGCGCTGAAAAATTAGCGACAGTTTTAAAAACTACATTTCTTGACTTTCTAACGGTGTAAGTCCGTTTGAGTTACAACGGTTGGGTCACATATTCGTACCAACATGTATTTAGCGATGTTTTTCTGATATTACTAGGTTGTATCGCTTTTAACAATGAAACGATTGACTGTGGGACTTAATTGAACTAACTTTGGACTGTGACCTGATAAATGTGATAAATGAGAAAATTGGACTCCAAGAAATAACATTCTTCTTAATTTGACGTGATTGCCGGAACTCAGCGATTACACTGGGCGCTGTGGTAGTGCTTCATATAAATATTTAGATAAATAAATGATTCTTTACTGTGGGACCAATCCTAGCCGTTAGGGCGCGCTGAAGAAATAGAGACAGTTTCAAATACTACATTTAACTGACTTTCTAACGGTGTTAGTCCGTTTGAGTTTCAACGGTTGGGTCACATATTCGTACCAACATGTATTTAGCGATGTTTTTCTGATATTACTAGGTTGTATCGCTTTTAACAATGAAACGATTGACTGTGGGACTTAATTGAACTAACTTTGGACTGTGACCTGATAAATGTGATAAATGAGAAAATTGGACTCCAAGAAATAACATTCTTCTTAATTTGACGTGATTGCCGGAACTCAGCGATTACACTGGGCGCTGTGGTAGTGCTTCATATAAATATTTAGATAAATAAATGATTCTTTACTGTGGGACCAATCCTAGCCGTTAGCGCGCGCTGAAGAAATAGAGACAGTTTCAAATACTACATTTCACTGACTTTCTAACGGTGTCAGTCCGTTTGAATTTCAACGGTTGGGTCACATATTCGTACCAACATGTATTTAGCGATATTTATTTGATATTACTAGGTTGCATCGCTTATAACAGTAAAACGATTGACTGTGGGACTTAATTGAACTAACTTTGGACTGTGACCTGATAAATGTGATATGTGAGAAAATTGAACTTTAAGAAATAACATTCTTCTTAATTTGACATAATTGCCGGAACTCAGCGATTACACTGGGCGCTGTGGTAGCGCTTCATTTAAAAATTTAGATTAATAAGTCATTTTTTACTGTGGAACCTATCCTAGCCGTTATCGAGCGCTGAAAAATTAGCGACAGTTTTAAAAACTACATTTCTTGACTTTCTAACGGTGTAAGTCCGTTTGAGTTACAACGGTTGGGTCACATATTCGTACCAACATGTATTTAGCGATGTTTTTCTGATATTACTAGGTTGTATCGCTTTTAACAATGAAACGATTGACTGTGGGACTTAATTGAACTAACTTTGGACTGTGACCTGATAAATGTGATAAATGAGAAAATTGGACTCCAAGAAATAACATTCTTCTTAATTTGACGTGATTGCCGGAACTCAGCGATTACACTGGGCGCTGTTGTAGTGCTTCATATAAATATTTAGATAAATAAATGATTCTTTACTGTGGGACCAATCCTAGCCGTTAGGGCGCGCTGAAGAAATAGAGACAGTTTCAAATACTACATTTAACTGACTTTCTAACGGTGTTAGTCCGTTTGAGTTTCAACGGTTGGGTCACATATTCGTACCAACATGTATTTAGCGATGTTTTTCTGATATTACTAGGTTGTATCGCTTTTAACAATGAAACGATTGACTGTGGGACTTAATTGAACTAACTTTGGACTGTGACCTGATAAATGTGATAAATGAGAAAATTGGACTCCAAGAAATAACATTCTTCTTAATTTGACGTGATTGCCGGAACTCAGCGATTACACTGGGCGCTGTGGTAGTGCTTCATATAAATATTTAGATAAATAAATGATTCTTTACTGTGGGACCAATCCTAGCCGTTAGCGCGCGCTGAAGAAATAGAGACAGTTTCAAATACTACATTTCACTGACTTTCTAACGGTGTCAGTCCGTTTGAATTTCAACGGTTGGGTCACATATTCGTACCAACATGTATTTAGCGATATTTATTTGATATTACTAGGTTGCATCGCTTATAACAGTAAAACGATTGACTGTGGGACTTAATTGAACTAACTTTGGACTGTGACCTGATAAATGTGATATATGAGAAAATTGAACTTTAAGAAATAACATTCTTCTTAATTTGACATAATTGCCGGAACTCAGCGATTACACTGGGCGCTGTGGTAGCGCTTCATTTAAAAATTTAGATTAATAAGTCATTTTTTACTGTGGAACCTATCCTAGCCGTTATCGAGCGCTGAAAAATTAGCGACAGTTTTAAAAACTACATTTCTTGACTTTCTAACGGTGTAAGTCCGTTTGAGTTACAACGGTTGGGTCACATATTCGTACCAACATGTACTTAGCGATGTTTTTCTGATATTACTAGGTTGCATCGCTTTTAACAATGAAACGATTGACTGTGGGACTTAATTGAACTAACTTTGGACTGTGACCTGATAAATGTGATAAATGAGAAAATTGGACTCCAAGAAATAACATTCTTCTGAATTTGACGTGATTGCCGGAACTCAGCGATTACACTGGGCGCCGTGGTAGCGCTTCATATAAATATTTAGATAAATAAATGATTCTTTACTGTGGGACCAATCCTAGCCGTTAGCACGCGCTGAAGAAATAGATATAGTTTCAAATACTACATTTCACTGACTTTCTAACGGTGTTAGTCCGTTTTAGTTTCAACGGTTGGGTCACATATTCGTACCAACGTGTATTTAGCGACATATTTTGATATCACTAGGTTGCATCGCTTTTAACAGTGAAACGATTGACTGTGGGACTTAATTGAACTAACTGTGGTCTGTGACCTGATAAATGTGATAAATGAGAAAATTGAACTCAAAGAATTAACATTCTTCTTATTTTGACATGATTGCCGGAACTCAGCGATTACACTGGGCGCTGTGGTAGCGCTTCATTTAAGAAGTTAGATTAATAAGTCATTTTTTACTGTGGGACCAATCCTAGCCGTTATTGCGCGCTGAAAAAGTAGCGACAGTTTCAAAAACTGCATTTCATTGACTTTCTAACGGAGTCAGTCCGTTTGAGTTACAACGGTTGGGTCACATATTCGTACCAACATGTATTTAGCGATATTTTTCTGATATTACTAGGTTGCATCGCTTTTAACTATGAAGCGATTGACTGTGGGACTTAATTGAACTAACTTTGGACTGTGACCTGATAAATGTGATAAATGAGAAAATTGGAGTCCAAGAAATAACATTCTTCTTAATTTGACGTGATTGCCGGAACTCAGCGATTACACTGGGCGCTGTGGTAGCACTTCATATAAATCTTTAGATAATTAAATGATTCTTTACTGTGGGACCAATCCTAGCCGTTAGCGCGCGCTGAAGAAATAGAGACAGTTTCAAATACTACATTTAACTGACTTTCTAACGGTGTTAGTCCGTTTGAGTTTCAACGGTTGGGTCACATATTCGTACCAACGTGTATTTAGCGACATTTTTTGATATTACTAGGTTACATCGCTTTTAACAGTGAAACGATTGACTGTGGGATTTAATTGAACTAACTGTGGTCTGTGACCTGATAAATGTGATAAATGAGAAAATTGAACTCCAAGAAATAACATTCTTCTTACTTTGACATGATTGCCGGAACTCAGCGATTACACTGGGCGCTGTGGTAGCGCTTCATTTAAAAAGTTAGATTAATAAGTCATTTTTTACTGTGGGACCAATCCTAGCCGTTATTGCGCGCTGAAGAAATAGCGACAGTTTCAAAAACTGCATTTCATTGACTTTCTAACGGTGTCAGTCCGTTTGATTTACAACGGTTGGGAGACATATTTGTACCAACATGTATTTAGCGATATTTTTCTGATATTACTAGGTTGCATCGCTTTTAACTATGAAGCGATTGACTGTGGGACTTAATTGAACTAACTTTGGACTGTGACCTGATAAATGTGATATATGGGAAAATTGGACTCCAACAAATAACATTCTTCTTAATTTGACATGATTGCCGGAACTCAGCGATTTCACTGGTCGCTGTGGTAGTGCTTCATTTAAAAATTTAGATTAATAAGTCATTTTTTACTGTGGGACCTATCCTAGCCGTTATCGCGGGCTGAAGAATTAGCGACAGTTTTAAAAACTACATTTCTTGACTTTCTAACGGTGTAAGTCCGTTTGAGTTACACCGGTTGGGTCACATATTCGTACCAACATGTATTTAGCGATGTTTTTCTGATATTACTAGGTTGTATCGCTTTTAACAATGAAACGATTGACTGTGGGACTTAATTGAACTAACTTTGGACTGTGACCTGATAAATGTGATAAATGAGAAAATTGGACTCCAAGAAATAACATTCTTCTTAATTTGACGTGATTGCCGGAACTCAGCGATTACACTGGGCGCTGTGGTAGTGCTTCATATAAATATTTAGATAAATAAATGATTCTTTACTGTGGGACCAATCCTAGCCGTTAGCGCGCGCTGAAGAAATAGAGACAGTTTCAAATACTACATTTCACTGACTTTCTAACGGTGTCAGTCCGTTTGAATTTCAACGGTTGGGTCACATATTCGTACCAACATGTATTTAGCGATATTTATTTGATATTACTAGGTTGCATCGCTTATAACAGTAAAACGATTGACTGTGGGACTTAATTGAACTAACTTTGGACTGTGACCTGATAAATGTGATATATGAGAAAATTGAACTTTAAGAAATAACATTCTTCTTAATTTGACATAATTGCCGGAACTCAGCGATTACACTGGGCGCTGTGGTAGCGCTTCATTTAAAAATTTAGATTAATAAGTCATTTTTTACTGTGGAACCTATCCTAGCCGTTATCGAGCGCTGAAAAATTAGCGACAGTTTTAAAAACTACATTTCTTGACTTTCTAACGGTGTAAGTCCGTTTGAGTTACAACGGTTGGGTCACATATTCGTACCAACATGTATTTAGCGATGTTTTTCTGATATTACTAGGTTGTATCGCTTTTAACAATGAAACGATTGACTGTGGGACTTAATTGAACTAACTTTGGACTGTGACCTGATAAATGTGATAAATGAGAAAATTGGACTCCAAGAAATAACATTCTTCTTAATTTGACGTGATTGCCGGAACTCAGCGATTACACTGGGCGCTGTTGTAGTGCTTCATATAAATATTTAGATAAATAAATGATTCTTTACTGTGGGACCAATCCTAGCCGTTAGGGCGCGCTGAAGAAATAGAGACAGTTTCAAATACTACATTTAACTGACTTTCTAACGGTGTTAGTCCGTTTGAGTTTCAACGGTTGGGTCACATATTCGTACCAACATGTATTTAGCGATGTTTTTCTGATATTACTAGGTTGTATCGCTTTTAACAATGAAACGATTGACTGTGGGACTTAATTGAACTAACTTTGGACTGTGACCTGATAAATGTGATAAATGAGAAAATTGGACTCCAAGAAATAACATTCTTCTTAATTTGACGTGATTGCCGGAACTCAGCGATTACACTGGGCGCTGTGGTAGTGCTTCATATAAATATTTAGATAAATAAATGATTCTTTACTGTGGGACCAATCCTAGCCGTTAGCGCGCGCTGAAGAAATAGAGACAGTTTCAAATACTACATTTCACTGACTTTCTAACGGTGTCAGTCCGTTTGAATTTCAACGGTTGGGTCACATATTCGTACCAACATGTATTTAGCGATATTTATTTGATATTACTAGGTTGCATCGCTTATAACAGTAAAACGATTGACTGTGGGACTTAATTGAACTAACTTTGGACTGTGACCTGATAAATGTGATATATGAGAAAATTGAACTTTAAGAAATAACATTCTTCTTAATTTGACATAATTGCCGGAACTCAGCGATTACACTGGGCGCTGTGGTAGCGCTTCATTTAAAAATTTAGATTAATAAGTCATTTTTTACTGTGGAACCTATCCTAGCCGTTATCGAGCGCTGAAAAATTAGCGACAGTTTTAAAAACTACATTTCTTGACTTTCTAACGGTGTAAGTCCGTTTGAGTTACAACGGTTGGGTCACATATTCGTACCAACATGTACTTAGCGATGTTTTTCTGATATTACTAGGTTGCATCGCTTTTAACAATGAAACGATTGACTGTGGGACTTAATTGAACTAACTTTGGACTGTGACCTGATAAATGTGATAAATGAGAAAATTGGACTCCAAGAAATAACATTCTTCTGAATTTGACGTGATTGCCGGAACTCAGCGATTACACTGGGCGCCGTGGTAGCGCTTCATATAAATATTTAGATAAATAAATGATTCTTTACTGTGGGACCAATCCTAGCCGTTAGCACGCGCTGAAGAAATAGATATAGTTTCAAATACTACATTTCACTGACTTTCTAACGGTGTTAGTCCGTTTTAGTTTCAACGGTTGGGTCACATATTCGTACCAACGTGTATTTAGCGACATATTTTGATATCACTAGGTTGCATCGCTTTTAACAGTGAAACGATTGACTGTGGGACTTAATTGAACTAACTGTGGTCTGTGACCTGATAAATGTGATAAATGAGAAAATTGAACTCAAAGAATTAACATTCTTCTTATTTTGACATGATTGCCGGAACTCAGCGATTACACTGGGCGCTGTGGTAGCGCTTCATTTAAGAAGTTAGATTAATAAGTCATTTTTTACTGTGGGACCAATCCTAGCCGTTATTGCGCGCTGAAAAAGTAGCGACAGTTTCAAAAACTGCATTTCATTGACTTTCTAACGGAGTCAGTCCGTTTGAGTTACAACGGTTGGGTCACATATTCGTACCAACATGTATTTAGCGATATTTTTCTGATATTACTAGGTTGCATCGCTTTTAACTATGAAGCGATTGACTGTGGGACTTAATTGAACTAACTTTGGACTGTGACCTGATAAATGTGATAAATGAGAAAATTGGAGTCCAAGAAATAACATTCTTCTTAATTTGACGTGATTGCCGGAACTCAGCGATTACACTGGGCGCTGTGGTAGCACTTCATATAAATCTTTAGATAAATAAATGATTCTTTACTGTGGGACCAATCCTAGCCGTTAGCGCGCGCTGAAGAAATAGAGACAGTTTCAAATACTACATTTAACTGACTTTCTAACGGTGTTAGTCCGTTTGAGTTTCAACGGTTGGGTCACATATTCGTACCAACGTGTATTTAGCGACATTTTTTGATATTACTAGGTTACATCGCTTTTAACAGTGAAACGATTGACTGTGGGATTTAATTGAACTAACTGTGGTCTGTGACCTGATAAATGTGATAAATGAGAAAATTGAACTCCAAGAAATAACATTCTTCTTACTTTGACATGATTGCCGGAACTCAGCGATTACACTGGGCGCTGTGGTAGCGCTTCATTTAAAAAGTTAGATTAATAAGTCATTTTTTACTGTGGGACCAATCCTAGCCGTTATTGCGCGCTGAAGAAATAGCGACAGTTTCAAAAACTGCATTTCATTGACTTTCTAACGGTGTCAGTCCGTTTGATTTACAACGGTTGGGACACATATTTGTACCAACATGTATTTAGCGATATCTTTCTGATATTACTAGGTTGCATCGCTTTTAACTATGAAGCGATTGACTGTGGGACTTAATTGAACTAACTTTGGACTGTGACCTGATAAATGTGATATATGGGAAAATTGGACTCCAACAAATAACATTCTTCTTAATTTGACATGATTGCCGGAACTCAGCGATTTCACTGGTCGCTGTGGTAGTGCTTCATTTAAAAATTTAGATTAATAAGTCATTTTTTACTGTGGGACCTATCCTAGCCGTTATCGCGGGCTGAAGAATTAGCGACAGTTTTAAAAACTACATTTCTTGACTTTCTAACGGTGTAAGTCCGTTTGAGTTACACCGGTTGGGTCACATATTCGTACCAACATGTATTTAGCGATGTTTTTCTGATATTACTAGGTTGTATCGCTTTTAACAATGAAACGATTGACTGTGGGACTTAATTGAACTAACTTTGGACTGTGACCTGATAAATGTGATAAATGAGAAAATTGGACTCCAAGAAATAACATTCTTCTTAATTTAACGTGACTGCCGGAACTCAGCGATTACACTGGGCGCTGTGGTAGCGCTTTATATAAATATTTAGATAAATAAATCATTCTTTACTGTGGGACCAATCCTAGCCGTTAGCGCGCGCTGAAGAAATAGAGACAGTTTCAAATACTACATTTCACTGACTTTTTAACGGTGTTACTCTGTTTGAGTTTCAACGGTTGGGTCACATATTCGTACCAACGTGTATTTAGCGACATTTTTTGATATTACTAGGTTGCATCGCTTTTAACAGTGAAACGATTGACTGTGGGACTTAATTGAACTAACTGTGGTCTGTGACCTGATAAATGTAATAAATGAGAAAATTGGACTCCAAGAAATAACATTCTTCTTAATTTGACATGATTGCCGGAACTCAGCGATTACACTGGGCGCTGTGGTAGCGCTTCATTTAAAAAGTTAGATTAATAAGTCATTTTTTACTGTGGGACCAATCCTAGCCGTTATCGCGCGCTGAAGAAATAGCGGCAGTTTCAAAAACTGCATTTCATTGACTTTCTAAAGGTGTCAGTCCGTTTGAGTTACAACGGTTGGGTCACATATTCGTACCAACATGTATTTAGCGACATTTTTTGATGTTACTAGGTTGCATCGCTTTTAACAATGAAACGATTGACTGTGGGACTTAATTGAACTGACTTTGACTGTGACCTGATAAATGTTATAAAGGAGACAATTGGACTCCAAGAAATAACATTCTTCTTAATTTGACATGATTGCCCAAACCCAGCGATTACACTGGGCGCTGTGGTAGCGCTTCATTTAAGAATTATGATAAAAAAAGTCATTTTTTTTAATGTGGGACCAATCCTAGCCGTTATCGCGCGCTGAAGAAATAGCGACAGTTTTAAAAACTGCATTTCATTGACTTTCTAACGGTGTAAATCCGTTTGAGTTACACCGGTTGGGTCACATATTCGTACCAACATGTATTTAGCGATGTTTTTCTGATATTACTAGGTTGTATCGCTTTTAACAATGAAACGATTGACTGTGGGACTTACTTGAACTAACTTTGGACTGTGACATGATAAATGTGATAAATGAGAAAATTGGACTCCAAGAAATAACATTCTTCATAATTTAACGTGACTGCCGGAACTCAGCGATTACACTGGGCGCTGTGGTAGCGCTTCATATAAATATTTAGATAAATAAATCATTCTTTACTGTGGGACCAATCCTAGCCGTTAGCGCGCGCTGAAGAAATAGAGACAGTTTCAAATACTACATTTCACTGACTTTCTAACGGTGTTAGTCTGTTTGAGTTTCAACGGTTGGGTGACATATTCGTACCAACGTGTATTTAGCGACATTTTTTGATATTACTAGGTTGCATCGCTTTTAACAGTGAAACGATTGACTGTGGGACTTAATTGAACTAACTGTGGTCTGTGACCTGATAAATGTAATAAATGAGAAAATTGGACTCCAAGAAATAACATTCTTCTTAATTTGACATGATTGCCGGAACTCAGCGATTACACTGGGCGCTGAGGTAGCGCTTCATTTAAAAAGTTAGATTAATAAGTCATTTTTTACTGTGGGACCAATCCTAGCCGTTATCGCGCGCTGAAGAAATAGCGGCAGTTTCAAAAACTGCATTTAATTGACTTTCTAACGGTGTCAGTCCGTTTGAGTTACAACGGTTGGGTCACATATTCGTACCAACATGTATTTAGCGACATTTTTTGATGTTACTAGGTTGCATCGCTTTTAACAATGAAACGATTGACTGTGGGACTTAATTGAACTAACTTTGACTGTGACCTGATAAATGTTATAAAGGAGACAATTGGACTCCAAGAAATAACATTCTTCTTAATTTGACATGATTGCCCAAACCCAGCGATTACACTGGGCGCTGTGGTAGCGCTTCATTTAAGAATTATGATAAAAAAAGTCATTTTTTTAATGTGGGACCAATCCTAGCCGTTATCGCTCGCTGAAGAAATAGCGACAGTTTCAAAAACTGCATTTCATTGACTTTCTAACGGTGTCAGTCCGTTTGAGTTACAACGGTTGGGTCACATATTCGTACCAACATGTATTTAGCGACATTTTTTGATGTTACTAGGTTGCATCGCTTTTAACAATGAAACGATTGACTGTGGGACTTAATTGAACCAACTTTGAACTGTGGCCTGATAAATGTGATAAATGTGATAAATGGGAAAATTTGACTCCAAGAAATAACATTCTTATTAATTTGACATCATTGCCGGAACTCAGCGATTACACTGGGCGCTGTGGTAGCGCTTCACTTAAAAATTTAGATTAATAAGTCATTTTTTACTGTGGGACCTATCCTAGCCGTTATCGCGCGCTGAAGAAATAGCGACAGTTTCAAAAATTGCATTTCTTGACTTTCTAACGGTGTAAGTCCGTTAGAGTTACAACGGTTTGGTCACATATTCGTACTAACATGTATTTAGCGATATTTTTCTGATATTACTAGGTTGCATCGATTTTAACTATGAAGCGATTGACTGTGGGACTTAATTGAACTAAATTTGAACTGTGACCTGATGAATGTGATAAAGGAGACAATTGGACTTCAAGAAATAACATTCTTCTTAATTTGACATGATTGCCGAAACTCAGCGATTACACTCGGCGCTGTGGTAGCGCTTCATTTAAAAATTTAGATTAATAAGTCATTATATACTGTGGGAGCTATCCTATCCGTTATTGCGCGCTGAAGAAATAGCGACAGTTTCAAAAAATGCATTTCATTGACTTTCTAACGGTGTCACTCCGTTTGAGTTACAACGGTTGGGTCACATATTCGTACCAACATGTATTTAGCGATATTTATTTGATATTACTAGGTTGTATCGCTTATAACAGTGAAGCGATTGACTGTGGGATTTAATTGTACTAACTTTGGACTGTGACCTGATAAATGTGATAAATTGGACAATTGGACTCCAAGAAATAACATTCTTATTAATTTGACATGATTGCCGGAACTCAGCGATTACACTACGCGCTGTTGTAGCGCTTCATTTAAAAATTTAGATTAATAAGTCATTTTTTACTGTGGGACCTATCCTAGCCGTTATCGCGCGCTGAAGAATTAGCGACAGTTTTAAAAACTACATTTCTTGACTTTCTAACGGTGTAAGTCCGTTTGAGTTACAACGGTTGTGTCACATATTCGTGCCAACATGTATTTAGCGATGTTTTTCTGATAGTACTAGGTTGTATCGCTTTTAACAATGAAACGATTGACTGTGGGACTTAATTGAACTAACTTTGGACTGTGACCTGATAAATGTGATAAATGAGAAAATTGGACTCCAAGAAATAACATTCTTATTAATTTGACATGATTGCCGGAACTCAGCGATTACACTGGGCGCTGTGGTAGCGCTTCATATAAATATTTAGATAAATGAATCATTCTTTACTGTGGGACCAATCCTAGCCGTTAGCGCGCGCTGAAGAAATAGAGACAGTTTCAAATACTACATTTCACTGACTTTCTAACGGTGTTAGTCTGTTTGATTTTCAACGGTTGGGTCACATATTCGTACCAACGTGTACTTAGCGACATTTTTTGATATTACTAGGTTGCATCGCTTTTAACTATGAAGCGATTGACTGTGGGACTTAATTGAACTAACTTTGGACTGTGACCTGATAAAGGTGATATATGAGAAAACTGGACTCCAGGAAATAACATTCTTCTTAATTTGACGTGATTGCCAGAACTCAGCGTTTACACTGGGCGCTGTGGTAGCGCTTCATTTAAATATTTAGATAAATAAATCATTCTTTACTGTGGGACCAATCCTAGCCGTTAGGGCGCGCTGAAGAAATAGAGACAGTTTCAAATACTACATTTCACTGACTTTCTGACGGTGTCAGTCCGTTTGAATTTCAACGGTTGTGTCACATATTCGTACCAACATGTATTTAGCGATGTTTTTCTGATAGTACTAGGTTGTATCGCTTTTAACAATGAAACGATTGACTGTGGGACTTAATTAAACTAACTTTGGACTGTGACCTGATAAATGTGATAAATGAGAAAATTGGACTCCAAGAAATAACATTCTTCTTAATTTGACGTGATTGCCAGAACTCAGCGATTACACTGGGCGCTGTGGTAGCGCTTCATTTAAAAATTTAGATTAATAAGTCATTATATACTGTGGGAGCTATCCTATCCGTTATCGCGCGCTCAAGAAATAGCGACAGTTTCAAAAACTACATTTCTTGACTTTATAACGGTGTAAGTCCGTTTGACTTACAACGGTTGGGTCACATATTCGTACCAACATGTACTTAGCGATATTTATTTGATATTACTAGGTTGCATCGCTTTTAACAGTGAAACGATTGACTGTGGGACTTAGTTGAACTAAATTTGGACTGTGACCCGATAAATGTGATAAATGAGACAATTGGACTCCAAGAAATAACATTCTTCTTAATTTGAAGTGATTGCCGGAACTCAGCGATTACACTGGGCGCTGTGGTAGCGCTTCATTTAAATATTTTGATAAATAAATCATTCTTTACTGTGGGACCAATCCTATCCGTTATCGCGCGCTAAAGAAATGGCGACAGTTTCAAAAGCTACATTTCACTGACTTTCTAACGGTGTCAGTCTGTTTGAGGTTCAACGGTTGGGTCACATATTCGTACCAACATGTATTTAGCGATATTTTTCTCATATTACTAGGTTGCATCGCTTTTAACAATGAAACGATTGACTGTGAGACTCAATTGAACTAACTTTGGTCTGTGACCTGATAAATGTGACAAATCACACAATTGGACTCCAAGAGATAACATTCATCTTAATTTGACGTGATTGCCGGAACTCAGCGATTACGCTGTGCGCTGTGGTAGCGCTTCATTTAAGAATTAAGATAAAAAAGTCATTTTTATTGTGTGGGACAAATCCTAGGCGTTAGCGCGCGCTGCAGAAATAGAGACAGTTTCAAATACTACATTTCACTGACTTTCTAACAGTGTCAGTCCGTTTGAGTTTCAACGGTTGGGTCACGTATTCGTACCAACATGTATTTAGCGATATTTTTCTCATATTACTAGGTTGCATCGCTTTTAAATATGAAGCGATTGACTGTGGGACTTAATTGAACTAACTTTGTACTTTGACCTGATAAATGTGATAAAGGAGACAATTGGACTCCAAGAAATAACATTCTTCTTAATTTGACATGATTGCCGAACCTCAGCGATTACACTGGGCGCTGTGGCAGCGCTTCATTTAAAAATTAAGATAAAAAATTATTTTTTTAATGAAGGACCAATCCTAGCCGTTAGCGCGCAGAAGAAATAGAGCCAGTTTCAAATACTACATTTACTGACTTTCTAACGGTGTCAGTCCGTTTGAGTTTCAACGGTTGGGTCACATATTCGTACCAACATGTATTTAGCGATATTTTTCTCATAATACTAGGTTGCATCGCATTTAACAGTGAAACGATTGACTGTGGGACTAAATTGAACTGATTTTGGATTGTGACCTTATAAAGGTTATAAGTGAGACAAGTTGACTCCAAGAAATATCATTCTTCTTAATTTGACATGATTGCCCTAACTCAGCGATTTCACTGGGCGCTGTGGTAACGCTTCATTTAAGAATTAAGATAAAAAAGTCATTTTTTTAATGTGGGACCTATCCTAGCCGTCATCGCGCGCTGAAGAAATAGCGACAGTTTCAAAAAGTACATTTCTTGACTTTATAACGGTGTAAGTCCGTTTGACTTACAACGGTTGGGTCACATATTCGTACCAACATGTACTTAGCGATATTTATTTGATATTACTAGGTTGCATCGCTTTTAACAGTGAAACGATTGACTGTGGGACTTAGTTGAACTAAATTTGGACTGTGACCCGATAAATGTGATAAATGAGACAATTGGACTCCAAGAAATAACATTCTTCTTAATTTGAAGTGATTGCCGGAACTCAGCGATTACACTGGGCGCTGTGGTAGCGCTTCATTTAAATATTTTGATAAATAAATCATTCTTTACTGTGGGACCAATCCTATCCGTTATCGCGCGCTAAAGAAATGGCGACAGTTTCAAAAGCTACATTTCACTGACTTTCTAACGGTGTCAGTCTGTTTGAGGTTCAACGGTTGGGTCACATATTCGTACCAACATGTATTTAGCGATATTTTTCTCATATTACTAGGTTGCATCGCTTTTAACAATGAAACGATTGAATGTGGGCCTTAATTAAACAAACTTTGCACGGTGACATGATAAATGTGATAAATGAGAAAATTGGACTCCAAGAAATCACATTCTTCTTAATTTGACATGATTGCCGGAACTCAGCGATTACACTGGGCGCTGTGGTAGCGCTTCATTTAAAAATTTAGATTAATAAGTCATTTTTTACTGTGGAACCAATCCTAGCCGTTATCGCGCGCTGAAGAAATAGCGACAGTTTCAAAAACTGCATTTCATTGACTTTCTAACGGTGTCAGTCCGTTTGAGTTACAACGGTTGTATCACATATTCGTACCAACATGTATTTAGCGACATTTTTTAATATTACTAGGTTGCATCGCTTTTAACAATGAAACGATTGACTGTGAGACTCAATTGAACTAACTTTGGTCTGTGACCTGATAAATGTGACAAATCACACAATTGGACTCCAAGAGATAACATTCATCTTAATTTGACGTGATTGCCGGAACTCAGCGATTACGCTGTGCGCTGTGGTAGCGCTTCATTTAAGAATTAAGATAAAAAAGTCATTTTTATTGTGTGGGACAAATCCTAGGCGTTAGCGCGCGCTGCAGAAATAGAGACAGTTTCAAATACTACATTTCACTGACTTTCTAACAGTGTCAGTCCGTTTGAGTTTCAACGGTTGGGTCACGTATTCGTACCAACATGTATTTAGCGATATTTTTCTCATATTACTAGGTTGCATCGCTTTTAAATATGAAGCGATTGACTGTGGGACTTAATTGAACTAACTTTGTACTTTGACCTGATAAATGTGATAAAGGAGACAATTGGACTCCAAGAAATAACATTCTTCTTAATTTGACATGATTGCCGAACCTCAGCGATTACACTGGGGCTGTGGCAGCGCTTCATTTAAGAATTAAGATAAAAAATTATTTTTTTAATGAAGGACCAATCCTAGCCGTTAGCGCGCAGAAGAAATAGAGCCAGTTTCAAATACTATATTTACTGACTTTCTAACGGTGTCAGTCCGTTTGACTTTCAACGGTTGGGTCACATATTCGTACGAACATGTATTTAGCGATATTTTTCTCATATTACTAGGTTGCATCGCATTTAACAGTGAAACGATTGACTGTGGGACTAAATTGAACTGATTTTGGATTGTGACCTTATAAAGGTTATAAGTGAGACAAGTTGACTCCAAGAAATATCATTCTTCTTAATTTGACATGATTGCCCAAACTCAGCGATTTCACTGGGCGCTGTGGTAACGCTTCATTTAAGAATTAAGATAAAAAAGTCATTTTTTTAATGTGGGACCTATCCTAGCCGTCATCGCGCGCTGAAGAAATAGCGACAGTTTCAAAAAGTACATTTCATTGACTTTCTAACGGTGTCAGTCCGTTTGAATTTCAACGGTTGGGTCACATATTCGTACCAACATGTATTTAGCGATATTTATCTGATATCACTAGGTTGCACCGCTTTTAAATATGAAGCGATTGACTGTGGGACTTAATTGAACTAACTTTGGACTGTGACCTGATAAATGTGATAAAGAAGACAATTGGACTCCAAGAAATAACATTCTTCTTAATTTGACATGACTGCCGAAACTCACCGATTACACTGGGCGCTGTGGCAGCGCTTCATTTAAGAATTAAGAATAAAAAGTCATTTTTTAATGTAGGACCAATCCTAGCCTTTAGCGCGCGCAAAAGAAATAGAGCCAGTTTCAAATACTACATTTACTGACTTTCTAACGGTGTCAGTCCGTTTGAGTTTCAACGGTTGGGTCACATATTCGTACCAACATGTATTTAGCGATATTTTTCTCATAATACTAGGTTGCATCGCATTTAACAGTGAAACGATTGACTGTGGGACTAAATTGAACTGATTTTGGATTGTGACCTTATAAATGTTATAAGTGAGACAAGTTGACTCCAAGAAATAACATTCTTCTTAATTTGACATGATTTCCGAAACTCAGCGATTACACTGGGCGCTGTGGTAGCGCTTCATTTAATAATTAAGATAAAAAAGTTATTTTTTTAATGTGGGATCTATCCTAGCCGTTATCGCGCGCTGAAGAAATAGCGACAGTTTCAAAAAGTACATTTCATTGACTTTCTAACGGTGTCAGCCCGTTTGAATTTTAACGGTTGGGTCACATATTCGTACCAACATGTATTTAGCGATATTTATCTGATAATACTAGGTTACATCGCCTTTAACAGTGAAACGATTGACTGTGGCAGTTAATTGAACTTACTTTGGACTGTGACTTGGTAATTGTGATAAATGGGAAAATTGGACACCAAGAAATATCATTCTTCTTAATTTGACATTATTGCCGGAACTCAGCGATTACACTGGGCTCTGTGGTAGCGCTTCATTTAAAAATTTAGATTAATAAGTCATTTTTTACTGTGGGACCTATCCTAGCCGTTATCGCGCGCTGAAGAAATAGCAACAGTTTCAAAAACTACATTTCATTGACTTTCTAACGGTGTCAGTCCGTTTGAGTTACAACGGTTGGGTCACATATTCGTACCAACATGTATTTAGCGATATTTTTCTCATATTATTAGGTTGCATCGCTTTTAACAGTGAAACGATTGACTGTTGGACTTAATTGAACTAACTTTGGACTGTGACCTGGTAAATGTGATAAATGGGAAAATTGGACTCCAAGAAATAACATTCTTCTTGATTGGACATTATTGCCGGAACTCAGCGATTACACTGGGCGCTGTGGTAGCGCTTCATTTAAATATTTAGATAAATAAATCATTCTTTACTGTGGGACCAATCCTATCCGTTATCGAGCGCTGAAGAAATAGCGACAGTTTCACAAGCTACATTTCACAGACTTTCTAACAATATCAGTCCGTTTGAGTTTCAACGGTTGGGTCACATATTCGTACCAACATGTATTTAGCGATATTTTTCTCATATTATTAGGTTGCATCGCTTTTAACAGTGAAACGATTGAATGTGGGACTTAATTGAACTAACTTTGTACTGTGACATGATAAATGTGAAAAATGAGAAAATTGGACTCTAAGAAATAACATTCTTCTTCATTTGACATGATTGCCGGAACTCAGCGATTACACTGGGCGCTGTGGTAGCGCTCCATTTAAAAATTTAGATTAATAAGTCATTTTTTACTGCGGGACCAATCCTAGCCGTTATCGCGCGCTGAAAAAATAGCGACAGTTTAAAAAACTGCATTTTATTGACTTTCTAACGGTGTCAGTCCGTTTGAGTTACAACGGTTGGGTCACATATTCGCACCAACATGTATTTAGCGATATTTATCTGATATTACTAGGTTGCATCGCTTTTAACAGGGAAACGATTGACTGTTGGACTTAATTGAACTAACTTTGGACTGTGACCTGGTAAATGTGATAAATGGGAAAATTGGACTCCAAGAAATAACATTCTTCTTGATTGGACGTGATTGCCGGAACTCAGCGATTACACTGGGCGCTGTGGTAGCGCTTCATTTAAATATTTAGATAAATAAATCATTCTTTACTGTGGGACCAATACTATCCGTTATCGCGCGCTGAAGAAATAGCGACAGTTTCACAAGCTACATTTCACTGACTTTCTAACGGTGTCAGTGCGTTTGAGTTTCCACGGTTGGGTCACATATTCGTACCAACATGTATTTAGCGATGTCTTTCTGATATTACAAGGTTGCATCGCTTTTAACAATGAAACGATTGACTGTGGGATTTAATTGAACTAACTTTGGACTGTGACCTGATAAATGTGATAAATAAGACAATTGGACTCCAAGAAATAACATTCTTCTTAATTTGACGTGATTGCCGGAACTCAGCGATTACACTGGGCGCTGTGGTAGCGCTTCATTTAAATATTTAGATAAATAAATCATTCTTTACTGTGGGACCAATCCTATCCGTTATCGAGCGCTGAAGAACTAGCGACAGTTTCACAAGCTACATTTCACAGACTTTCTAACGGTATCAGTCCGTTTGAGTTTCAACGGTTGGGTCACATATTCGTACCAACATGTATTTAGCGATATTTTTCTCATATTATTAGGTTGCATCGCTTTTAACAGTGAAACGATTGAATGTGGGACTTAATTGAACTAACTTTGTACTGTGACATGATAAATGTGAAAAATGAGAAAATTGGACTCTAAGAAATAACATTCTTCTTCATTTGACATGATTGCCGGAACTCAGCGATTACACTGGGCGCTGTGGTAGCGCTTCATTTAAAAATTTAGAATAATAAGTCATTTTTTACTGCGGGACCAATCCTAGCCGTTATCGCGCGCTGAAAAAATAGCGACAGTTTAAAAAACTGCATTTTATTGACTTTCTAACGGTGTCAGTCCGTTTGAGTTACAACGGTTGGGTCACATATTCGTACCAACATGTATTTAGCGATATTTTTCTCATATTACTAGGTTGCATCGCATTTAACAGTGAAACGATTGACTGTGGGACTTAATTGAACTAAATTTGAACTGTGACCTGATGAGTGTGATAAAGGAGACAATTGGACTCCAAGAAATAACATTCTTCTTAATTTGACGTGATTGCCGGAACTCAGCGATTACACTGGGCGATGTGGTAGCGCTTCATTTAAATATTTAGATAAATAAATCATTCTTTACTGTGGGACCAATCCTATCCGTTATCGCGCGCTGAAGAAATAGCGACAGTTTCACAAGCTACATTTCACTGACTTTTTAACGGTGTCCGTCCGTTTGAGTTTCAACGGTTGGGTCACATATTCGTACCAACATGTATTTAGCGATGTCTATCTGATATTACTAGGTTGCATCGCTTTTAACAATGAAACGATTGACTGTGGGATTTAATTGAACTAACTTTGGACTGTGACCTGATAAATGTGATAAATGAGACAATTGGACTCCAAGAAATAACATTCTTCTTAATTTGACGTGATTGCCGGAACTCAGCGATTACACTGGGCGCTGTGGTAGCGCTTCATTTAAATATTTAGATAAATAAATCATTCTTTACTGTGGGACCAATCCTATCCGTTATCGCGCGTTGAAGAAATAGCGGCAGTTTCACAAGCTACATTTCATAGACTTTCTAACGGTATCAGTCCGTTTGAGTTTCAACAGTTGGGTTACATATTCGTACCAACATGTATTTAGCGATATTTTTCTCATATTACTAGGTTGCATCGCTTTTAACAGTGAAACGATTGAATGTGGGACTTAATTGAACTAACTTTGTACTGTGACATGATAAATGTGAAAAATGAGAAAATTGGACTCTAAGAAATAACATTCTTCTTTATTTGACATGATTGCCGGAACTCAGCGATTACACTGGGCGCTGTGGTAGCGCTTCATTTAAAAATTTAGATTAATAAGTCATTTTTTACTGTGGCACCAATCCAAGCCGTTATCGTGCGCTGAAAAAATAGCGACAGCTTAAAAAACTGCATTTTATTGACTTTCTAACGGTGTCAGTCCGTTTGAGCTACAACGGTTGGGTCACATATTCGCACCAACATGTATTTAGCGATATTTATCTGATATTACTAGGTTGCATCGCTTTTAACAGTGAAACGATTGACTGTTGGACTTAATTGAACTAACTTTGGACTGTGACTTGAAAAATGTGATAAAGGAGACAATTGGACTCCAAGAAATAACATTCTTCTTAATTTGACATGATTGCCGAAACTCAGCGATTACACTGGGCGCTGTGGTAGCGCTTCATTTAAGAATTAATATAAAAAATTCATTTTTTTAATGTGGGACCAATCCTAGGCGTTAGTGTGCGCTAAAGAAATAGAGACAGTTTGAAATACTACATTTTACTGACTTTCTAACGGTGTCAGTCCGTTTGAGTTTCAACGGTTGGGTCAAATATTCGTACCAACATGTATTTAGCTATATTTTTCTCATATTACAAGGTTGCATCGCTTTTAACAATGAAACGATTGACTGTGGGACTTAATTGAACTAACTTTTGTCTGTGACCTGATAAATGTGACAAATGAGACAATTGGACACCAAGAAATAACATTCATCTTAATTTGACGTGATTGCTGGAACTCAGCGATTACACTGGGCGCTGTGGTAGCGCTTCATTTAAAAATTTAGATTAATAAGTCATTTTTTACTGTGGGACCAATCCTAGCCGTTAGCGCGCGCTGAAAAAATAGCGACAGTTTAAAAAACTGAATTTCATTGACTTTCTAACGGTGTCAGTCCGTTTGAGTTACAACGGTTGGGTCACATATTCGCACCAACATGTATTTAGCGATGTCTATCTGATATTACTAGGTTGCATCGCTTTTAACAATGAAACGATTGACTGTGGGATTTAATTGAACTAACTTTGGACTGTGACCTGATAAATGTGATAAATGAGACAATTGGACTCCAAGAAATAACATTCTTCTTAATTTGACGTGGTTGCCGGAACTCAGCGATTACACTGGGCGCTGTGGTAGCGCTTCATTTAAATATTTAGATAAATAAATCATTCTTTACTGTGGGACCAATCCTATCCGTTATCGCGCGCTGAAGAAATAGCGGCAGTTTCACAATCTACATTTCATAGACTTTCTAACGGTATCAGTCCGTTTGAGTTTCAACAGTTGGGTTACATATTCGTACCAACATGTATTTAGCGATATTTTTCTCATATTACTAGGTTGCATCGCTTTTAACAGTGAAACGATTGAATGTGGGACTTAATTGAACTAACTTTGTACTGTGACATGATAAATGTGAAAAATGAGAAAATTGGACTCTAAGAAATAACATTCTTCTTTATTTGACATGATTGCCGGAACTCAGCGATTACACTGGGCGCTGTGGTAGCGCTTCATTTAAAAATTTAGATTAATAAGTCATTTTTTACTGTGGCACCAATCCAAGCCGTTATCGTGCGCTGAAAAAATAGCGACAGCTTAAAAAACTGCATTTTATTGACTTTCTAACGGTGTCAGTCCGTTTGAGCTACAACGGTTGGGTCACATATTCGCACCAACATGTATTTAGCGATATTTATCTGATATTACTAGGTTGCATCGCTTTTAACAGTGAAACGATTGACTGTTGGACTTAATTGAACTAACTTTGGACTGTGACTTGAAAAATGTGATAAAGGAGACAATTGGACTCCAAGAAATAACATTCTTCTTAATTTGACATGATTGCCGAAACTCAGCGATTACACTGGGCGCTGTGGTAGCGCTTCATTTAAGAATTAATATAAAAAATTCATTTTTTTAATGTGGGACCAATCCTAGGCGTTAGTGTGCGCTGAAGAAATAGAGACAGTTTGAAATACTACATTTTACTGACTTTCTAACGGTGTCAGTCCGTTTGAGTTTCAACGGTTGGGTCACATATTCGTACCAACATGTATTTAGCTATATTTTTCTCATATTACAAGGTTGCATCGCTTTTAACAATGAAACGATTGACTGTGGGACTTAATTGAACTAACTTTTGTCTGTGACCTGATAAATGTGACAAATGAGACAATTGGACACCAAGAAATAACATTCATCTTAATTTGACGTGATTGCTGGAACTCAGCGATTACACTGGGCGCTGTGGTAGCGCTTCATTTAAAAATTTAGATTAATAAGTCATTTTTTACTGTGGGACCAATCCTAGCCGTTATCGCGCGCTGAAAAAATAGCGACAGTTTAAAAAACTGAATTTCATTGACTTTCTAACGGTGTCAGTCCGTTTGAGTTACAACGGTTGGGTCACATATTCGCACCAACATGTATTTAGCGATATTTATCTGATATTACTAGGTTGCATCTCTTTTAACAGTGAAACGATTGACTGTGGGACTTAATTGAACTAACTTTGGACTGTGACCTGATAAATGTGATAAAGGAGACAATTGGACTCCAAGAAATAACATTCTTCTTAATTTGACATGATTGCCGAAACTCAGCGATTACACTGGGCGCTGTGGTAGCGCTTCATTTAAGAATTAATATAAAAAATTCATTTTTTTAATGTGGGACCAATCCTAGGCGTTAGTGTGCACTGAAGAAATAGAGACAGTTTGAAATACTACATTTTACTGACTTTCTAACGGTGTCAGTCCGTTTGAGTTTCAACGGTTGGGTCACATATTCGTACCAACATGTATTTAGCTATATTTTTCTCATATTACAAGGTTGCATCGCTTTTAACAATGAAACGATTGACTGTGGGACTTAATTGAACTAACTTTTGTCTGTGACCTGATAAATGTGACAAATGAGACAATTGGACACCAAGAAATAACATTCATCTTAATTTGACGTGATTGCTGGAACTCAGCGATTACACTGGGCGCTGTGGTAGCGCTTCATTTAAAAATTTAGATTAATAAGTCATTTTTTACTGTGGGACCAATCCTAGCCGTTATCGCGCGCTGAAAAAATAGCGACAGTTTAAAAAACTGAATTTCATTGACTTTCTAACGGTGTCAGTCCGTTTGAGTTACAACGGTTGGGTCACATATTTGCACCAACATGTATTTAGCGATATTTATCTGATATTACTAGGTTGCATCTCTTTTAACAGTGAAACGATTGACTGTGGGACTTAATTGAACTAACTTTGGACTGTGACCTGATAAATGTGATAAAGGAGACAATTGGACTCCAAGAAATAACATTCTTCTTAATTTGACATGATTGCCGAAACTCAGCGATTACACTGGGCGCTGTGTTAGCGCTTCATTTAAGAATTAATATAAAAAATTCATTTTTTTAATGTGGGACCAATCCTAGGCGTTAGTGTGCACTGAAGAAATAGAGACAGTTTGAAATACTACATTTTACTGACTTTCTAACGGTGTCAGTCCGTTTGAGTTTCAACGGTTGGGTCACATATTCGTACCAACATGTATTTAGCTATATTTTTCTCATATTACAAGGTTGCATCGCTTTTAACAATGAAACGATTGACTGTGGGACTTAATTGAACTAACTTTTGTCTGTGACCTGATAAATGTGACAAATGAGACAATTGGACACCAAGAAATAACATTCATCTTAATTTGACGTGATTGCTGGAACTCAGCGATTACACTGGGCGCTGTGGTAGCGCTTCATTTAAAAATTTAGATTAATAAGTCATTTTTTACTGTGGGACCAATCCTAGCCGTTATCGCGCGCTGAAAAAATAGCGACAGTTTAAAAAACTGAATTTCATTGACTTTCTAACGGTGTCAGTCCGTTTGAGTTACAACGGTTGGGTCACATATTCGCACCAACATGTATTTAGCGATATTTATCTGATATTACTAGGTTGCATCTCTTTTAACAGTGAAACGATTGACTGTGGGACTTAATTGAACTAACTTTGGACTGTGACCTGATAAATGTGATAAATTAGACAATTGGACTCCAAGAAATAACATTTTTCTTAATTTGACATGATTGCCGAAACTCAGCGATTACACTGGGCGCTGTGGTAGCGCTTCATTTAAGAATTAATTTAAAAAAGTCATTTTTTTTAATGTGGGACCAATGCTAGCCGTTAGTGCGCGCTGAAGAAATAGAGACAGTTTCAAATACTACATTTCACTGACTTTCTAACGGTGTCAGTCCGTTTGAGTTTCAACGGTTGGGTCACGTATTCGTACAAACATGTATTTAGCAATATTTTTCTCATATTTCTAGGTTGCATCGCTTTTAAATATGAAGCGATTGACTGTGGGATTTAATTGAACTAACTTTGGACTTTGACATGATAAATGTGATAAAGGAGACAATTGGACTCCAAGAAATAACATTCTTCTTAATTTGACATGATTGCCGAAACTCAGCGATTACACTGGGCGCTGTGGTAGTGCTTCATTTAAAAATTTAGATTAATAAGTCATTTTTTACTGTGGCACCAATCCAAGCCGTTATCGTGCGCTGAAAAAATAGCGACAGCTTAAAAAACTGCATTTTATTGACTTTCTAACGGTGTCAGTCCGTTTGAGCTACAACGGTTGGGTCACATATTCGCACCAACATGTATTTAGCGATATTTATCTGATATTACTAGGTTGCATCGCTTTTAACAGTGAAACGATTGACTGTTGGACTTAATTGAACTAACTTTGGATTGTGACTTGAAAAATGTGATAAAGGAGACAATTGGACTCCAAGAAATAACATTCTTCTTAATTTGACATGATTGCCGAAACTCAGCGATTACACTGGGCGCTGTGGTAGCGCTTCATTTAAGAATTAATATAAAAAATTCATTTTTTTAATGTGGGACCAATCCTAGGCGTTAGTGTGCGCTGAAGAAATAGAGACAGTTTGAAATACTACATTTTACTGACTTTCTAACGGTGTCAGTCCGTTTGAGTTTCAACGGTTGGGTCAAATATTCGTACCAACATGTATTTAGCTATATTTTTCTCATATTACAAGGTTGCATCGCTTTTAACAATGAAACGATTGACTGTGGGACTTAATTGAACTAACTTTTGTCTGTGACCTGATAAATGTGACAAATGAGACAATTGGACACCAAGAAATAACATTCATCTTAATTTGACGTGATTGCTGGAACTCAGCGATTACACTGGGCGCTGTGGTAGCGCTTCATTTAAAAATTTAGATTAATAAGTCATTTTTTACTGTGGGACCAATCCTAGCCGTTATCGCGCGCTGAAAAAATAGCGACAGTTTAAAAAACTGAATTTCATTGACTTTCTAACGGTGTCAGTCCGTTTGAGTTACAACGGTTGGGTCACATATTCGCACCAACATGTATTTAGCGATATTTATCTGATATTACTAGGTTGCATCTCTTTTAACAGTGAAACGATTGACTGTGGGACTAAATTGAACTGATTTTGGATTGTGACCTTATAAATGTGATAAGTGAGACAAGTTGACTCCAAGAAATAACATTCTTCTTAATTTTACATGATTGCCGAAACTCAGCGATTACACTGGACGCTGTGGTAGCGCTTCATTTAAGAATTAAGATAAAAAAGTCATTTTTTTAATGTGGGACTTATCCTAGCTGTTAGCGCGCGCAGAAGAAATAGAGCCTGTTTCAAATACTACATTTACTGACTTTCTAACGGTGTCAGTCCGATTGAGTTTTAACGGTTGGGTCAGATCTTCGTACCAACATGTATTTAGCTATATGTTTCTCGTATTACTATGTTGCATCGCATTTAACAGTGAAACGATTGACTGTGGGACTTAATTGAACTAACTTTGGTCTGTGACCTGATAAATGTGATAAATGAGACAATTGGACTCCAAGAAATAACATTCTTCTTAATTTGACGTGATTGCCGGAACTCAGCGATTACACTGGGCGCTGTGGTAGCGCTTCATTTAAATATTTAGATAAATAAATCATTCTTTACTGTGGGACCAATCCTATCCGTTATCGCGCGCTGAAGAAATAGCGGCAGTTTCACAAGCTACATTTCATAGACTTTCTAACGGTATCAGTCCGTTTGAGTTTCAACAGTTGGGTTACATATTCGTACCAACATGTATTTAGCGATATTTTTCTCATATTACTAGGTTGCATCGCTTTTAACAGTGAAACGATTGAATGTGGGACTTAATTGAACTAACTTTGTACTGTGACATGATAAATGTGAAAAATGAGAAAATTGGACTCTAAGAAATAACATTCTTCTTTATTTGACATGATTGCCGGAACTCAGCGATTACACTGGGCGCTGTGGTAGCGCTTCATTTAAAAATTTAGATTAATAAGTCATTTTTTACTGTGGCACCAATCCAAGCCGTTATCGTGCGCTGAAAAAATAGCGACAGCTTAAAAATCTGCATTTTATTGACTTTCTAACGGTGTCAGTCCGTTTGAGCTACAACGGTTGGGTCACATATTCGCACCAACATGTATTTAGCGATATTTATCTGATATTACTAGGTTGCATCGCTTTTAACAGTGAAACGATTGACTGTTGGACTTAATTGAACTAACTTTGGACTGTGACCTGAAAAATGTGATAAAGGAGACAATTGGACTCCAAGAAATAACATTCTTCTTAATTTGACATGATTGCCGAAACTCAGCGATTACACTGGGCGCTGTGGTAGCGCTTCATTTAAGAATTAATATAAAAAATTCATTTTTTTAATGTGGGACCAATCTTAGCCGTTAGTGCGCGCTGAAGAAATAGAGACAGTTTCAAATACTACATTTTACTGACTTTCTAACGCTGTCAGTCCGTTTGAGTTTCAACGGTTGGGTCACATATTCGTACCAACATGTATTTAGCTATATTTTTCTCATATTACAAGGTTGCATCGCTTTTAACAATGAAACGATTGACTGTGGGACTTAATTGAACTAACTTTGTACTGTGACATGATAAATGTGAAAAATGAGAAAATTGGACTCTAAGAAATAACATTCTTCTTTATTTGACATGATTGCCGGAACTCAGCGATTACACTGGGCGCTGTGGTAGCGCTTCATTTAAAAATTTAGATTAATAAGTCATTTTTTACTGTGGGACCAATCCAAGCCGTTATCGCGCGCTGAAAAAATAGCGACAGCTTAAAAATCTGCATTTTATTGACTTTCTAACGGTGTCAGTCCGTTTGAGCTACAACGGTTGGGTCACATATTCGCACCAACATGTATTTAGCGATATTTATCTGATATTACTAGGTTGCATCGCTTTTAACAGTAAAACGATTGACTGTTGGACTTAATTGAACTAACTTTGGACTGTGACCTGAAAAATGGGATAAAGGAGACAATTGGACTCCAAGAAATAACATTCTTCTTAATTTGACATGATTGCCGAAACTCAGCGATTACACTGGGCGCTGTGGTAGCGCTTCATTTAAGAATTAATATAAAAAATTCATTTTTTTAATGTGGGACCAATCCTAGCCGTTAGTGCGAGCTGAAGAAATAGAGACAGTTTCAAATACTACATTTTACTGACTTTCTAACGCTGTCAGTCCGTTTGAGTTTCAACGGTTGGGTCACATATTCGTACCAACATGTATTTAGCTATATTTTTCTCATATTACAAGGTTGCATCGCTTTTAACAATGAAACGATTGACTGTGGGACTTAATTGAACTAACTTTTGTCTGTGACCTGATAAATGTGACAAATGAGACAATTGGACACCAAGAAATAACATTCATCTTAATTTGACGTGATTGCTGGAACTCAGCGATTACACTGGGCGCTGTGGTAGCGCTTCATTTAAAAATTTAGATTAATAAGTCATTTTTTACTGTGGGACCAATCCTAGTCGTTATCGCACGCTGAAAAAAATAGCGACAGTTTAAAAAACTGAATTTCATTGACTTTTTAACGGTGTCAGTCCGTTTGAGTTACAATGGTTGGGTCACATGTTCGCACCAACATGTACTTAGCGATATTTATCTGATATTACTAGGTTGCATCTCTTTTAACAGTGAAACGACTGACTGTGGGACTTAATTGAACTAACTTTGGACTGTGACCTGATAAATTTGATAAAGGAGACAATTGGACTCCAAGAAATAACATTCTTCTTAATTTGACATGATTGCCGAAACTCAGCGATTACACTGGGCGCTGTGGTAGCGCTTCATTTAAGAATTAATTTAAAAAAGTCATTTTTTTTAATGTGGGACCAATGCTAGCCGTTAGTGCGCGCTGAAGAAATAGAGACAGTTTCAAATACTACATTTCACTGACTTTCTAACGGTGTCAGTCCGTTTGAGTTTCAACGGTTGGGTCACGTATTCGTACAAACATGTATTTAGCAATATTTTTCTCATATTTCTAGGTTGCATCGCTTTTAAATATGAAGCGATTGACTGTGGGATTTAATTGAACTAACTTTGGACTTTGACATGATAAATGTGATAAAGGAGACAATTGGACTCCAAGAAATAACATTCTTCTTAATTTGACATGATTGCCGAAACTCAGCGATTACACTGGGCGCTGTGGCAGCGCTTCATTTAAGAATTATGATAAAAAGTTATTTTTTTAATGTAGGACCAATCCTAGCCGTTAGTGCGCAGAAGAAATAGAGCCAGTTTCAAATACTACATTTACTGACTTTCTAACGGTGTTTCAACGGTTGGGTCACATATTCGTACCAACATGTATTTAGCGATATTTTTCTCATATTACTAGGTTGCATCGCATTAAACAGTGAAACGATTGACTGTGGGACTAAATTGAACTGATTTTGGATTGTGACCTTATAAATGTGATAAGTGAAACAAGTTGACTCGAAGAAATAACATTCTTTTTAATTTTACATGATTGCCGAAACTCAGCGATTACACTGGACGCTGTGGTAGCGCTTCATTTAAGAATTAAGATAAAAAAGTCATTTTTTTAATGTGGGACTTATCCTAGCTGTTAGCGCGCGCAGAAGAAATAGAGCCTGTTTTAAATACTACATTTACTGACTTTCTAACGGTGTCAGTCCGATTGAGTTTTAACAGTTGGGTCAGATCTTCGTACCAACATGTATTTAGCTATATGTTTCTCGTATTACTATGTTGCATCGCATTTAACAGTGAAACGATTGACTGTGGGACTTAATTGAACTAACTTTGGTCTGTGACCTGATAAATGTAACAAATGAGACAATTGGACTCCAAGAAATAACATTCATCTTAATTTGACGTGATTGCTGGAACTCAGCGATTACACTGGGCGCTGTGGTAGGGCTTCATTTAATAATTAAGATAAAAAAGTCATTTTTATTGCGTGGGACAAATACTAGCCGTTAGCGCGCGCTGAAAAAATAGAGACAGTTTCAAATACTACATTTCACTGACTTTCTAACAGTGACAGTCCGTTTGAGTTTCAACGGTTGGGTCACGTATTCGTACCAACATGTATTTAGCAATATTTTTCTCATATTTCTAGGTTGCATCGCTTTTAAATATGAAGCGATGACTGTGGGATTTAATTGAACTAACTTTGGACTTTGACCTGATAAATGTGATAAAGGAGACAATTGGACTCCAAGAAATAACATTCTTCTTAATTCGACATGATTGCCGAAACTCAGCGAATACACTGGGCGCTGTGGCAGCGCTTCATTTAAGAATTATGATAAAAAAGTTATTTTTTTAATGTAGGAGTAATCCTAGCCGTTAGCGCGCGCGGAAGAAATAGAGCCAGTTTCAAATACTACATTTACTGACTTTCTAACGGTGTCAGTCCGTTTGAATTTCAACGGTTGGGTCACATATTCGTACAAACATGTATTTAGTGATATTTATCTGATAATACTAGGTTGCATCGCTTTTAACTGTGAAACGATTGACTGTGGCACTTAATTGAACTAACTTTGGACTGTGACCTGGTAAATGTGATAAATGGGAAAATTGGACTCCAAGAAATAACATTCTTCTTAATTTGACGTTATTGCCGGAACTCAGCGATTACACTGGGCGCTGTGGTAGCGCTTCATTTAAAAATTTGGATTAATAAGTCATTTTTTACTGCGGGACCAATCCTAGCCGTTATCGCGCGCTGAAAAAATAGCGACAGTTTAAAAAACTGCATTTTATTGACTTTCTAACGGTGTCAGTCCGTTTGAGTTACAACGGTTGGGTCACATATTCGTACCAACATGTATTTAGCGATATTTTTCTCATATTACTAGGTTGCATCGCATTTAACAGTGAAACGATTGACTGTGGGACTTAATTGAACTAAATTTGAACTGTGACCTGATGAGTGTGATAAAGGAGACAATTGGACTCCAAGAAATAACATTCTTCTTAATTTGACGTGATTGCCGGAACTCAGCGATTACACTGGGCGATGTGGTAGCGCTTCATTTAAATATTTAGATAAATAAATCATTCTTTACTGTGGGACCAATCCTATCCGTTATCGCGCGCTGAAGAAATAGCGACAGTTTCACAAGCTACATTTCACTGACTTTTTAACGGTGTCCGTCCGTTTGAGTTTCAACGGTTGGGTCACATATTCGTACCAACATGTATTTAGCGATGTCTATCTGATATTACTAGGTTGCATCGCTTTTAACAATGAAACGATTGACTGTGGGATTTAATTGAACTAACTTTGGACTGTGACCTGATAAATGTGATAAATGAGACAATTGGACTCCAAGAAATAACATTCTTCTTAATTTGACGTGATTGCCGGAACTCAGCGATTACACTGGGCGCTGTGGTAGCGCTTCATTTAAATATTTAGATAAATAAATCATTCTTTACTGTGGGACCAATCCTATCCGTTATCGCGCGTTGAAGAAATAGCGGCAGTTTCACAAGCTACATTTCATAGACTTTCTAACGGTATCAGTCCGTTTGAGTTTCAACAGTTGGGTTACATATTCGTACCAACATGTATTTAGCGATATTTTTCTCATATTACTAGGTTGCATCGCTTTTAACAGTGAAACGATTGAATGTGGGACTTAATTGAACTAACTTTGTACTGTGACATGATAAATGTGAAAAATGAGAAAATTGGACTCTAAGAAATAACATTCTTCTTAATTCGACATGATTGCCGAAACTCAGCGAATACACTGGGCGCTGTGGCAGCGCTTCATTTAAGAATTATGATAAAAAAGTTATTTTTTTAATGTAGGAGTAATCCTAGCCGTTAGCGCGCGCGGAAGAAATAGAGCCAGTTTCAAATACTACATTTACTGACTTTCTAACGGTGTCAGTCCGTTTGAATTTCAACGGTTGGGTCACATATTCGTACAAACATGTATTTAGTGATATTTATCTGATAATACTAGGTTGCATCGCTTTTAACTGTGAAACGATTGACTGTGGCACTTAATTGAACTAACTTTGGACTGTGACCTGGTAAATGTGATAAATGGGAAAATTGGACTCCAAGAAATAACATTCTTCTTAATTTGACGTTATTGCCGGAACTCAGCGATTACACTGGGCGCTGTGGTAGCGCTTCATTTAAAAATTTGGATTAATAAGTCATTTTTTACTGTGGGACCTATCCTAGCCGTTATCGCGCACTGAAAAAATAGCGACAGTTTAAAAAACTGCATTTCATTGACTTTCTAACGGTGTCAGTCCGTTTGAGTTTTAACGGTTGGGTCACGTATTCGTACCAACATGTATTTAGCAATATTTTTCACATATTTCTAGGTTGCATCGCTTTTAAATATGAAGCGATTGACTGTGGGATTTAATTGAACTAACTTTGGACTTTGACATGATAAATGTGATAAAGGAGACAATTGGACTCCAAGAAATAACATTCTTGTTAATTTGACATGATTGCCGAAACTCAGCGATTACACTGGGCGCTGTGGCAGCGCTTCATTTAAGAATTATGATAAAAAAGTTATTTTTTTAATGTAGGACCAATCCTAGCCGTTAGCGCGCGCAGAAGAAATAGAGCCAGTTTCAAATACTACATTTACTGACTTTCTAACGGTGTCAGTCCGTTTGAGTTTCAACGGTTGGATCACATATTCGTACCAACATGTATTTAGCGATATTTTTCTCATATTATTAGGTTGCATCGCTTTTAACAGTGAAACGATTGAATGTGGGACTTAATTGAACTAACTTTGTACTGTGACATGATAAATGTGAAAAATGAGAAAATTGGACTCTAAGAAATAACATTCTTCTTCATTTGACATGATTGCCGGAACTCAGCGATTACACTGGGCGCTGTGGTAGCGCTTCATTTAAAAATTTAGAATAATAAGTCATTTTTTACTGCGGGACCAATCCTAGCCGTTATCGCGCGCTGAAAAAATAGCGACAGTTTAAAAAACTGCATTTTATTGACTTTCTAACGGTGTCAGTCCGTTTGAGTTACAACGGTTGGGTCACATATTCGTACCAACATGTATTTAGCGATATTTTTCTCATATTACTAGGTTGCATCGCATTTAACAGTGAAACGATTGACTGTGGGACTTAATTGAACTAAATTTGAACTGTGACCTGATGAGTGTGATAAAGGAGACAATTGGACTCCAAGAAATAACATTCTTCTTAATTTGACGTGATTGCCGGAACTCAGCGATTACACTGGGCGATGTGGTAGCGCTTCATTTAAATATTTAGATAAATAAATCATTCTTTACTGTGGGACCAATCCTATCCGTTATCGCGCGCTGAAGAAATAGCGACAGTTTCACAAGCTACATTTCACTGACTTTTTAACGGTGTCCGTCCGTTTGAGTTTCAACGGTTGGGTCACATATTCGTACCAACATGTATTTAGCGATGTCTATCTGATATTACTAGGTTGCATCGCTTTTAACAATGAAACGATTGACTGTGGGATTTAATTGAACTAACTTTGGACTGTGACCTGATAAATGTGATAAATGAGACAATTGGACTCCAAGAAATAACATTCTTCTTAATTTGACGTGATTGCCGGAACTCAGCGATTACACTGGGCGCTGTGGTAGCGCTTCATTTAAATATTTAGATAAATAAATCATTCTTTACTGTGGGACCAATCCTATCCGTTATCGCGCGTTGAAGAAATAGCGGCAGTTTCACAAGCTACATTTCATAGACTTTCTAACGGTATCAGTCCGTTTGAGTTTCAACAGTTGGGTTACATATTCGTACCAACATGTATTTAGCGATATTTTTCTCATATTACTAGGTTGCATCGCTTTTAACAGTGAAACGATTGAATGTGGGACTTAATTGAACTAACTTTGTACTGTGACATGATAAATGTGAAAAATGAGAAAATTGGACTCTAAGAAATAACATTCTTCTTTATTTGACATGATTGCCGGAACTCAGCGATTACACTGGGCGCTGTGGTAGCGCTTCATTTAAAAATTTAGATTAATAAGTCATTTTTTACTGTGGCACCAATCCAAGCCGTTATCGTGCGCTGAAAAAATAGCGACAGCTTAAAAAACTGCATTTTATTGACTTTCTAACGGTGTCAGTCCGTTTGAGCTACAACGGTTGGGTCACATATTCGCACCAACATGTATTTAGCGATATTTATCTGATATTACTAGGTTGCATCGCTTTTAACAGTGAAACGATTGACTGTTGGACTTAATTGAACTAACTTTGGACTGTGACTTGAAAAATGTGATAAAGGAGACAATTGGACTCCAAGAAATAACATTCTTCTTAATTTGACATGATTGCCGAAACTCAGCGATTACACTGGGCGCTGTGGTAGCGCTTCATTTAAGAATTAATATAAAAAATTCATTTTTTTAATGTGGGACCAATCCTAGGCGTTAGTGTGCGCTAAAGAAATAGAGACAGTTTGAAATACTACATTTTACTGACTTTCTAACGGTGTCAGTCCGTTTGAGTTTCAACGGTTGGGTCAAATATTCGTACCAACATGTATTTAGCTATATTTTTCTCATATTACAAGGTTGCATCGCTTTTAACAATGAAACGATTGACTGTGGGACTTAATTGAACTAACTTTTGTCTGTGACCTGATAAATGTGACAAATGAGACAATTGGACACCAAGAAATAACATTCATCTTAATTTGACGTGATTGCTGGAACTCAGCGATTACACTGGGCGCTGTGGTAGCGCTTCATTTAAAAATTTAGATTAATAAGTCATTTTTTACTGTGGGACCAATCCTAGCCGTTAGCGCGCGCTGAAAAAATAGCGACAGTTTAAAAAACTGAATTTCATTGACTTTCTAACGGTGTCAGTCCGTTTGAGTTACAACGGTTGGGTCACATATTCGCACCAACATGTATTTAGCGATGTCTATCTGATATTACTAGGTTGCATCGCTTTTTACAATGAAACGATTGACTGTGGGATTTAATTGAACTAACTTTGGACTGTGACCTGATAAATGTGATAAATGAGACAATTGGACTCCAAGAAATAACATTCTTCTTAATTTGACGTGGTTGCCGGAACTCAGCGATTACACTGGGCGCTGTGGTAGCGCTTCATTTAAATATTTAGATAAATAAATCATTCTTTACTGTGGGACCAATCCTATCCGTTATCGCGCGCTGAAGAAATAGCGGCAGTTTCACAAGCTACATTTCATAGACTTTCTAACGGTATCAGTCCGTTTGAGTTTCAACAGTTGGGTTACATATTCGTACCAACATGTATTTAGCGATATTTTTCTCATATTACTAGGTTGCATCGCTTTTAACAGTGAAACGATTGAATGTGGGACTTAATTGAACTAACTTTGTACTGTGACATGATAAATGTGAAAAATGAGAAAATTGGACTCTAAGAAATAACATTCTTCTTTATTTGACATGATTGCCGGAACTCAGGGATTACACTGGGCGCTGTGGTAGCGCTTCATTTAAAAATTTAGATTAATAAGTCATTTTTTACTGTGGCACCAATCCAAGCCGTTATCGTGCGCTGAAAAAATAGCGACAGCTTAAAAAACTGCATTTTATTGACTTTCTAACGGTGTCAGTCCGTTTGAGCTACAACGGTTGGGTCACATATTCGCACCAACATGTATTTAGCGATATTTATCTGATATTACTAGGTTGCATCGCTTTTAACAGTGAAACGATTGACTGTTGGACTTAATTGAACTAACTTTGGACTGTGACTTGAAAAATGTGATAAAGGAGACAATTGGACTCCAAGAAATAACATTCTTCTTAATTTGACATGATTGCCGAAACTCAGCGATTACACTGGGCGCTGTGGTAGCGCTTCATTTAAGAATTAATATAAAAAATTCATTTTTTTAATGTGGGACCAATCCTAGGCGTTAGTGTGCGCTGAAGAAATAGAGACAGTTTGAAATACTACATTTTACTGACTTTCTAACGGTGTCAGTCCGTTTGAGTTTCAACGGTTGGGTCACATATTCGTACCAACATGTATTTAGCTATATTTTTCTCATATTACAAGGTTGCATCGCTTTTAACAATGAAACGATTGACTGTGGGACTTAATTGAACTAACTTTTGTCTGTGACCTGATAAATGTGACAAATGAGACAATTGGACACCAAGAAATAACATTCATCTTAATTTGACGTGATTGCTGGAACTCAGCGATTACACTGGGCGCTGTGGTAGCGCTTCATTTAAAAATTTAGATTAATAAGTCATTTTTTACTGTGGGACCAATCCTAGCCGTTATCGCGCGCTGAAAAAATAGCGACAGTTTAAAAAACTGAATTTCATTGACTTTCTAACGGTGTCAGTCCGTTTGAGTTACAACGGTTGGGTCACATATTCGCACCAACATGTATTTAGCGATATTTATCTGATATTACTAGGTTGCATCTCTTTTAACAGTGAAACGATTGACTGTGGGACTTAATTGAACTAACTTTGGACTGTGACCTGATAAATGTGATAAAGGAGACAATTGGACTCCAAGAAATAACATTCTTCTTAATTTGACATGATTGCCGAAACTCAGCGATTACACTGGGCGCTGTGGTAGCGCTTCATTTAAGAATTAATATAAAAAATTCATTTTTTTAATGTGGGACCAATCCTAGGCGTTAGTGTGCACTGAAGAAATAGAGACAGTTTGAAATACTACATTTTACTGACTTTCTAACGGTGTCAGTCCGTTTGAGTTTCAACGGTTGGGTCACATATTCGTACCAACATGTATTTAGCTATATTTTTCTCATATTACAAGGTTGCATCGCTTTTAACAATGAAACGATTGACTGTGGGACTTAATTGAACTAACTTTTGTCTGTGACCTGATAAATGTGACAAATGAGACAATTGGACACCAAGAAATAACATTCATCTTAATTTGACGTGATTGCTGGAACTCAGCGATTACACTGGGCGCTGTGGTAGCGCTTCATTTAAAAATTTAGATTAATAAGTCATTTTTTACTGTGGGACCAATCCTAGCCGTTATCGCGCGCTGAAAAAATAGCGACAGTTTAAAAAACTGAATTTCATTGACTTTCTAACGGTGTCAGTCCGTTTGAGTTACAACGGTTGGGTCACATATTTGCACCAACATGTATTTAGCGATATTTATCTGATATTACTAGGTTGCATCTCTTTTAACAGTGAAACGATTGACTGTGGGACTTAATTGAACTAACTTTGGACTGTGACCTGATAAATGTGATAAAGGAGACAATTGGACTCCAAGAAATAACATTCTTCTTAATTTGACATGATTGCCGAAACTCAGCGATTACACTGGGCGCTGTGGTAGCGCTTCATTTAAGAATTAATATAAAAAATTCATTTTTTTAATGTGGGACCAATCCTAGGCGTTAGTGTGCACTGAAGAAATAGAGACAGTTTGAAATACTACATTTTACTGACTTTCTAACGGTGTCAGTCCGTTTGAGTTTCAACGGTTGGGTCACATATTCGTACCAACATGTATTTAGCTATATTTTTCTCATATTACAAGGTTGCATCGCTTTTAACAATGAAACGATTGACTGTGGGACTTAATTGAACTAACTTTTGTCTGTGACCTGATAAATGTGACAAATGAGACAATTGGACACCAAGAAATAACATTCATCTTAATTTGACGTGATTGCTGGAACTCAGCGATTACACTGGGCGCTGTGGTAGCGCTTCATTTAAAAATTTAGATTAATAAGTCATTTTTTACTGTGGGACCAATCCTAGCCGTTATCGCGCGCTGAAAAAATAGCGACAGTTTAAAAAACTGAATTTCATTGACTTTCTAACGGTGTCAGTCCGTTTGAGTTACAACGGTTGGGTCACATATTCGCACCAACATGTATTTAGCGATATTTATCTGATATTACTAGGTTGCATCTCTTTTAACAGTGAAACGATTGACTGTGGGACTTAATTGAACTAACTTTGGACTGTGACCTGATAAATGTGATAAATTAGACAATTGGACTCCAAGAAATAACATTTTTCTTAATTTGACATGATTGCCGAAACTCAGCGATTACACTGGGCGCTGTGGTAGCGCTTCATTTAAGAATTAATTTAAAAAAGTCATTTTTTTTAATGTGGGACCAATGCTAGCCGTTAGTGCGCGCTGAAGAAATAGAGACAGTTTCAAATACTACATTTCACTGACTTTCTAACGGTGTCAGTCCGTTTGAGTTTCAACGGTTGGGTCACGTATTCGTACAAACATGTATTTAGCAATATTTTTCTCATATTTCTAGGTTGCATCGCTTTTAAATATGAAGCGATTGACTGTGGGATTTAATTGAACTAACTTTGGACTTTGACATGATAAATGTGATAAAGGAGACAATTGGACTCCAAGAAATAACATTCTTCTTAATTTGACATGATTGCCGAAACTCAGCGATTACACTGGGCGCTGTGGTAGCGCTTCATTTAAGAATTAATATAAAAAATTCATTTTTTTAATGTGGGACCAATCCTAGGCGTTAGTGTGCGCTGAAGAAATAGAGACAGTTTGAAATACTACATTTTACTGACTTTCTAACGGTGTCAGTCCGTTTGAGTTTCAACAGTTGGGTTACATATTCGTACCAACATGTATTTAGCGATATTTTTCTCATATTACTAGGTTGCATCGCTTTTAACAGTGAAACGATTGAATGTGGGACTTAATTGAACTAACTTTGTACTGTGACATGATAAATGTGAAAAATGAGAAAATTGGACTCTAAGAAATAACATTCTTCTTTATTTGACATGATTGCCGGAACTCAGCGATTACACTGGGCGCTGTGGTAGCGCTTCATTTAAAAATTTAGATTAATAAGTCATTTTTTACTGTGGCACCAATCCAAGCCGTTATCGTGCGCTGAAAAAATAGCGACAGCTTAAAAATCTGCATTTTATTGACTTTCTAACGGTGTCAGTCCGTTTGAGCTACAACGGTTGGGTCACATATTCGCACCAACATGTATTTAGCGATATTTATCTGATATTACTAGGTTGCATCGCTTTTAACAGTGAAACGATTGACTGTTGGACTTAATTGAACTAACTTTGGACTGTGACCTGAAAAATGTGATAAAGGAGACAATTGGACTCCAAGAAATAACATTCTTCTTAATTTGACATGATTGCCGAAACTCAGCGATTACACTGGGCGCTGTGGTAGCGCTTCATTTAAGAATTAATATAAAAAATTCATTTTTTTAATGTGGGACCAATCTTAGCCGTTAGTGCGCGCTGAAGAAATAGAGACAGTTTCAAATACTACATTTTACTGACTTTCTAACGCTGTCAGTCCGTTTGAGTTTCAACGGTTGGGTCACATATTCGTACCAACATGTATTTAGCTATATTTTTCTCATATTACAAGGTTGCATCGCTTTTAACAATGAAACGATTGACTGTGGGACTTAATTGAACTAACTTTGTACTGTGACATGATAAATGTGAAAAATGAGAAAATTGGACTCTAAGAAATAACATTCTTCTTTATTTGACATGATTGCCGGAACTCAGCGATTACACTGGGCGCTGTGGTAGCGCTTCATTTAAAAATTTAGATTAATAAGTCATTTTTTACTGTGGGACCAATCCAAGCCGTTATCGCCCGCTGAAAAAATAGCGACAGCTTAAAAATCTGCATTTTATTGACTTTCTAACGGTGTCAGTCCGTTTGAGCTACAACGGTTGGGTCACATATTCGCACCAACATGTATTTAGCGATATTTATCTGATATTACTAGGTTGCATCGCTTTTAACAGTAAAACGATTGACTGTTGGACTTAATTGAACTAACTTTGGACTGTGACCTGAAAAATGGGATAAAGGAGACAATTGGACTCCAAGAAATAACATTCTTCTTAATTTGACATGATTGCCGAAACTCAGCGATTACACTGGGCGCTGTGGTAGCGCTTCATTTAAGAATTAATATAAAAAATTCATTTTTTTAATGTGGGACCAATCCTAGCCGTTAGTGCGCGCTGAAGAAATAGAGACAGTTTCAAATACTACATTTTACTGACTTTCTAACGCTGTCAGTCCGTTTGAGTTTCAACGGTTGGGTCACATATTCGTACCAACATGTATTTAGCTATATTTTTCTCATATTACAAGGTTGCATCGCTTTTAACAATGAAACGATTGACTGTGGGACTTAATTGAACTAACTTTTGTCTGTGACCTGATAAATGTGACAAATGAGACAATTGGACACCAAGAAATAACATTCATCTTAATTTGACGTGATTGCTGGAACTCAGCGATTACACTGGGCGCTGTGGTAGCGCTTCATTTAAAAATTTAGATTAATAAGTCATTTTTTACTGTGGGACCAATCCTAGTCGTTATCGCACGCTGAAAAAAATAGCGACAGTTTAAAAAACTGAATTTCATTGACTTTTTAACGGTGTCAGTCCGTTTGAGTTACAATGGTTGGGTCACATGTTCGCACCAACATGTATTTAGCGATATTTATCTGATATTACTAGGTTGCATCTCTTTTAACAGTGAAACGACTGACTGTGGGACTTAATTGAACTAACTTTGGACTGTGACCTGATAAATGTGATAAAGGAGACAATTGGACTCCAAGAAATAACATTCTTCTTAATTTGACATGATTGCCGAAACTCAGCGATTACACTGGGCGCTGTGGTAGCGCTTCATTTAAGAATTAATATAAAAAATTCATTTTTTTAATGTGGGACCAATCCTAGCCGTTAGTGCGCGCTGAAGAAATAGAGACAGTTTCAAATACTACATTTTACTGACTTTCTAACGCTGTCAGTCCGTTTGAGTTTCAACGGTTGGGTCACATATTCGTACCAACATGTATTTAGCTATATTTTTCTCATATTACAAGGTTGCATCGCTTTTAACAATGAAACGATTGACTGTGGGACTTAATTGAACTAACTTTTGTCTGTGACCTGATAAATGTGACAAATGAGACAATTGGACACCAAGAAATAACATTCATCTTAATTTGACGTGATTGCTGGAACTCAGCGATTACACTGGGCGCTGTGGTAGCGCTTCATTTAAAAATTTAGATTAATAAGTCATTTTTTACTGTGGGACCAATCCTAGTCGTTATCGCACGCTGAAAAAAATAGCGACAGTTTAAAAAACTGAATTTCATTGACTTTTTAACGGTGTCAGTCCGTTTGAGTTACAATGGTTGGGTCACATGTTCGCACCAACATGTATTTAGCGATATTTATCTGATATTACTAGGTTGCATCTCTTTTAACAGTGAAACGACTGACTGTGGGACTTAATTGAACTAACTTTGGACTGTGACCTGATAAATGTGATAAAGGAGACAATTGGACTCCAAGAAATAACATTCTTCTTAATTTGACATGATTGCCGAAACTCAGCGATTACACTGGGCGCTGTGGTAGCGCTTCATTTAAGAATTAATTTAAAAAAGTCATTTTTTTTAATGTGGGACCAATGCTAGCCGTTAGTGCGCGCTGAAGAAATAGAGACAGTTTCAAATACTACATTTCACTGACTTTCTAACGGTGTCAGTCCGTTTGAGTTTCAACGGTTGGGTCACGTATTCGTACAAACATGTATTTAGCAATATTTTTCTCATATTTCTAGGTTGCATCGCTTTTAAATATGAAGCGATTGACTGTGGGATTTAATTGAACTAACTTTGGACTTTGACATGATAAATGTGATAAAGGAGACAATTGGACTCCGAGAAATAACATTCTTCTTAATTTGACATGATTGCCGAAACTCAGCGATTACACTGGGCGCTGTGGCAGCGCTTCATTTAAGAATTATGATAAAAAGTTATTTTTTTAATGTAGGACCAATCCTAGCCGTTAGTGCGCAGAAGAAATAGAGCCAGTTTCAAATACTACATTTACTGACTTTCTAACGGTGTTTCAACGGTTGGGTCACATATTCGTACCAACATGTATTTAGCGATATTTTTCTCATATTACTAGGTTGCATCGCATTAAACAGTGAAACGATTGACTGTGGGACTAAATTGAACTGATTTTGGATTGTGACCTTATAAATGTGATAAGTGAAACAAGTTGACTCGAAGAAATAACATTCTTTTTAATTTTACATGATTGCCGAAACTCAGCGATTACACTGGACGCTGTGGTAGCGCTTCATTTAAGAATTAAGATAAAAAAGTCATTTTTTTAATGTGGGACTTATCCTACCTGTTAGCGCGCGCAGAAGAAATAGAGCCTGTTTTAAATACTACATTTACTGACTTTCTAACGGTGTCAGTCCGATTGAGTTTTAACAGTTGGGTCAGATCTTCGTACCAACATGTATTTAGCTATATGTTTCTCGTATTACTATGTTGCATCGCATTTAACAGTGAAACGATTGACTGTGGGACTTAATTGAACTAACTTTGGTCTGTGACCTGATAAATGTGATAAAGGAGACAATTGGACTCCTAGAAATAACATTCTTGTTAATTTGACATGATTGCCGAAACTCAGCGATTACACTGGGCGCTGTGGCAGCGCTTCATTTAAGAATTATGATAAAAAAGTTATTTTTTTAATGTAGGACCAATCCTAGCCGTTAGCGCGCGCAGAAGAAATAGAGCCAGTTTCAAATACTACATTTACTGACTTTCTAACGGTGTCAGTCCGTTTGAGTTTCAACGGTTGGATCACATATTCGTACCAACATGTATTTAGCGATATTTTTCTCATATTACTAAGTTGCATCGCATTAAACAGTGAAACGATTGACTGTGGGATTAAATTGAACTGATTTTGGATTGTGACCTTATAAATGTGATAAGTGAGACAAGTTGACTCCAAGAAATAACATTCTTTTTAATTTTACATGATTGCCGAAACTCAGCGATTACACTGGACGCTGTGGTAGCGCTTCATTTAAGAATTAAGATAAAAAAGTAATTTTTTTAATGTGGGACCTATCGTAGCTGTTAGCGCGCGTAGAAGAAATAGAGCCAGTTTCAAATACTACATTTACTGACTTTCTAACGGTGTCAGTCCGTTTGAATTTCAACGGTTGGGTCACATATTCGTACAAACATGTATTTAGTGATATTTATCTGATAATACTAGGTTGCATCGCTTTTAACTGTGAAACGATTGACTGTGGCACTTAATTGAACTAACTTTGGATTTTGACCTGATAAATGTGATAAAGGAGACAATTGGACTCCAAGAAATAACATTCTTCTTAATTCGACATGATTGCCGAAACTCAGCGATTACACTGGGCGCTGTGGTAGCGCTTCATTTAAAAATTTGGATTAATAAGTCATTTTTTACTGTGGGACCTATCCTAGCCGTTATCGCGCGCTGAAAAAATAGCGACAGTTTAAAAAACTGCATTTCATTGACTTTCTAACGGTGTCAGTCCGTTTGAGTTTCAACGGTTAGGTCACGTATTCGTACCAACATGTATTTAGCAATATTTTTCACATATTTCTAGGTTGCATCGCTTTTAAATATGAAGCGATTGACTGTGGGATTTAATTGAACTAACTTTGGACTTTGACATCATAAATGTGATAAAGGAGACAATTGGACTCCAAGAAATAACATTCTTCTTAATTTGACATGATTGCCGAAACTCAGCAATTACACTGGGCGCTGTGGCAGCGCTTCATTTAAGAATTATGATAAAAAAGTTATTTTTTTAATGTAGGACCAATCCTAGCCGTTAGCGCGCACAGAAGAAGTAGAGCCAGTTTCAAATACTACATTTACTGACTTTCTAACGGTGTCAGTCCGTTTGAGTTTCAACGGTTGGGTCACATATTTGTACCAACATGTATTTAACGATATTTTTCTCATATTACTAGGTTGCATCGCATTAAACAGTGAAACGATTGACTGTGGGATTATATTGAACTGATTTTGGATTGTGACCTTATAAATGTGATAAGTGAGACAAGTTGACTCCAAGAAATAACATTCTTCTTAATTTGACATTATTGCCGGAACTCAGCGATTACACTGGGCGCTGTGGTAGCGCTTCATTTAAAAATTTAGATTAATAAGTCATTTTTTACTGTGGGACCTATCCTAGCCGTTATCGCGCGCTGAAGAAGTAGCGACAGTTTCAAAAACTACATTTCATTGACTTTCTAACGGTGTCAGTCCGTTTGAGTTACAACAGTTGGGTCACATATTCGTACCAACATGTATTCAGCGATATTTATCTGATATTACTAGGTTGCATCGCTTTTAACAGTGCAACGATTGACTGTGGGATTTAATTGAACTAACTTTGGACTGTGACCTGATAAATGTGATAAAGGAGACAATTGGACTCCAAGAAATAACATTCTTCATAATTTGGCATGATTGCCGAAACTCAGCGATTACACTGGGCGCTGTGGTAGCGCTTCATTTAAGAATTAAGATAAAAAAGTCATTTTTTTAATGTGGTACAAATCCTAGCCGTTAGCGCGCGCAGAAGAAATAGAGCCAGTTTCAAAAACTGCATTTACTGACTTTCTAACGGTGTCAGTCCGTTTAAGTTTCAATGGTTGGGTCACATATTCGTACCAACATGTATTTAGCGATATTTTTCTCATATTACTAGGTTGCATCGCACTTAACAGTGAAACGATTGACGGTGGGACTAAATTGAACTGATTGTGGATTGTGACCTTATAAATGTTATAAGTGAGACAAGTTGACACCAAGAAATAACATTCTTCTTAATTTGATATGATTGCCAAAACTCAGCGATTACACTGTGCGCTGTAGTAGCGTTCATTTAAGAATTAATATAAAAAAGTCATTCTTTTAATGTGGGACCAATCATAGCCGTTAGCGCGTTGAAGAAATAGAGACAGTTTCAAATTCCACATTTCACTGACTTTCTAACGGTGTCAGTCCGTTTGAGTTACAACGGTTGGGTCACATATTCGTACCAACATGTATTCAGCGATAACAGTGAAACGATTGACTGTGGGACTTAATTGAACCAACTTTGGACTGTGACCTGATAAATGTGATAAAGGAGACAATTGGACTCCAAGAAATAACATTCTTCTTAATTTTACATGATTGCCGAAACTCAGCGATTACACTGGACGCTGTGGTAGCGCTTCATTTAAGAATTAAGATAAAAAAGTCATTTTTTTAATGTGGAACCTATCCTAGCTGTTAGCGCGCGCAGAAAAATAGAGCCAGTTTCAAATACTACATTTACTGACTCTCTGACGGTGTCAGTCCGTTTGAGTTTCAACGGTTGGGTCTGATATTCGTACCAACATGTATTTAGCGATATTTTTCTCATATTACTAGGTGGCATCGCATTTAACAGTGAAACGATTGACTGTGGGACTAAATTGAACTGGTTTTGGATTGTGACCTTATAAATTTTATAAGTGAGACAAGTTTACTCCAAGAAATAACATTCTTCTTAATTTGACATGATTGCCGAAACTCAACGATTACACTGGGCGCTGTGGTAGCGCTTTATTTAGGAATTAAGATAAAAAAGTCATTTTTTTAATGTGGGACCTATCCTAGCCGTTATCGCGCGCTGAAGAAATAGCGACAGTTTCAAAAAGTATATTTCATTGACTTTCTAACGGTGTCAGTCCGTTTGAATTTCAACGATTGGGTCACATATTCGTAACAACATGTAATTAGCGATATTTATCTGATAATACTAGGTTGCATCGCTTTTAAATATGAAGCGATTGACTGTGGGACTTAATTGACCTAACTTTGGACTTTGACCTGATATTTGTGATAAAGGAGACAATTGGACTCCAACAAATAACATTCTTCTTAATTTGACATGATTGCCGAAACTCAGCGATTACACTGGGCGCTGTGGCAGTGAAACGATTGACTGTGGCACTGAATTGAACTAACTTTGGACTGTGACCTGGTAAATGTGATAAATGGGAAAATTGGACTCCAAGAAATAACATTCTTCTTAATTTGACATTATTGCCGGAACTCAGCGATTACACTGGGCGCTGTGGTAGCGCTTCATTTAAAAATTTAGATTAATAAGTCATTTTTTACTGTGGGACCTATCCTAGCCGTTATCGCGCGCTGAAGAAATAGCGACAGTTTCAAAAACTACATTTCATTGACTTTCTAACGGTGTCAGTCCGTTTGAGTTACAACGGTTGGGTCACATATTCGTACCAACATGTATTCAGCGATATTTATCTGATATTACTAGGTTGCATCGCTTTTAACAGTGAAAAGATTGACTGTGGGACTTAATTGAACTAACTCTTTGGACTGTGACCTGATAAATGTGATAAAGGAGACAATTGGACTCCAAGAAATAACATTCTTCTTAATTTGACATGATTGCCGAAACTCAGCGATTACACTGGGCGCTGTGGTAGCGTTCATTTAAGAATTAATATAAAAAAGTCATTTTTTAATGTGGTACAAATCCTAGCCGTTAGCGGGCGCAGAAGAAATAGAGCCAGTTTCTAATACTACATTTACTGACTTTCTAACTGTGTCAGTCCGTTTGAATTTCAACGGTTGGGTCACATATTCGTACCAACATATATTTAGCGATATTTATCTGATAATACCAGGTTGCATCGCATTTAACAGTGAAACGATTGACTGTGGCACTTAATTGAACTAACTTTGGACTGTGACCTGGTAAATGTGATAAATGGGAAAATTGGACTCCAAGAAATAACATTCTTCTTAATTTGACATTATTGCCGGAACTCAGCGATTACACTTGGCGCTGTGGTAGCGCTTCATTTAAAAATTTAGATTAATAAGTCATTTTTTACTGTGGGACCTATCCTAGCCGTTATCGCGCGCTGAAGAAATAGAGACAGTTTCAAAAACTACATTTCATTGACTTTCTAACGGTGTCAGTCCGTTTGAGTTACAACAGTTGGGTCACATATTCGTACCAACATGTATTCAGCGATATTTATCTGATATTACTAGGTTGCATCGCTTTTAACAGTGAAACGATTGACTGTGGGACTTAATTGAACTAACTTTGGACTGTGACCTGATAAGTGTGATAAAGGAGACAATTGGACTCCACGAAATAACATTCTTCTTAATTTGACATGATTGCCGAAACACAGCGATTACACTGTGCGCTGTGGTAGCGTTCATTTAAGAATTAATATAAAAAAGTCATTCTTTTAATGTGGGACCAATCATAGCCGTTAGCGCGTTGAAGAAATAGAGCCAGTTTCTAATACTACATTTACTGACTTTCTAACGGTGTCAGTCCGTTTGAGTTTCAATGGTTGGGTCACAAATTCGTACCAACATGTATTTAGCGATATTTTTCTCATATTACTAGGTTGCATCGCATTAAACAGTGAAACGATTGACTGTGGCACTTAATTGAATTAACTTTGGACTGTGACCTGATAAATGTGATAAATGGGAAAATTGGACTCCAAGAAATAACATTCTTCTTAATTTGACATTATTGCCGGAACTCAGCGATTACACTGGACGCTGTTGTAGCGTTTCATTTAAAAATTTACGTTAATAAGTCATTTTTTACTGTGGGACCTATCCTAGCCGTTATCGCGCGCTGAAGAAATAGCGACAGTTTCATAAACTACATTTCATTGACTTTCTAACGGTGTCAGTCCGTTTGAGTTACAACGGTTGGGTCACATATTCGTACCAACATGTATTCAGCGATATTTATCTGATATTACTAGGTTGCATCGCTTTTAACAGTGAAACGATTGACTGTGGGACTTAATTGAACTGATTTTTGATTGTGAGCTTATAAATGTTAAAAGTGAGACAAGTTGACTCCAACAAATAACATTCTTCTTAATTTGACATGATTGCCGGAACTCAGCGATTACACTGGGCGCTGTAGTGGCGATTCATTTAAAAATTTAGATTAATAAGTCTTTTTTTACTGTGGGACCAAACCTAGCCGTTATCGCGCGCTGAAGAAATAGCGACAGTTTCAAAAACTACATTTCATTGACTTTCTAACTGTGTCAGTCCGTTTGAATTTCAACGGTTGGGTCACATATTCGTACCAACATATATTTAGCGATATTTATCTGATAATACCAGGTTGCATCGCTTTTAACAGTGAAACGATTGACTGTGGCACTTAATTGAACTAACTTTGGACTGTGACCTGGTAAATGTGATAAATGGGAAAATTGGACTCCAAGAAATAACATTCTTCTTAATTTGACATTATTGCCGGAACTCAGCGATTACACTTGGCGCTGTGGTAGCGCTTCATTTAAAAATTTAGATTAATAAGTCATTTTTTACTGTGGGACCTATCCTAGCCGTTATCGCGCGCTGAAGAAATAGAGACAGTTTCAAAAACTACATTTCATTGACTTTCTAACGGTGTCAGTCCGTTTGAGTTACAACAGTTGGGTCACATATTCGTACCAACATGTATTCAGCGATATTTATCTGATATTACTAGGTTGCATCGCTTTTAACAGTGAAACGATTAACTGTGGGACTTAATTGAACTAACTTTGGACTGTGACCTGATAAGTGTGATAAAGGAGACAATTGGACTCCACGAAATAACATTCTTCTTAATTTGACATGATTGCCGAAACACAGCGATTACACTGTGCGCTGTGGTAGCGTTCATTTAAGAATTAATATAAAAAAGTCATTCTTTTAATGTGGGACCAATCATAGCCGTTAGCGCGTTGAAGAAATAGAGACAGTTTCAAATTCTACATTTCAATGACTTCCTAACGATGTCAGTCCGTTTGAGTTACAACGGTTGGGTCACATATTCGTACCAACATGTATTCAGCGATATTTATCTGATATTACTAGGTTGCATCGCTTTTAACAGTGAAACGATTGACTGTGGGACTTAATTGAACTAACTTTGGACTGTGATCTGATAAATGTGATAAAGGAGACAACTGGACTCCAAGAAATAATATTCTTCTTAATTTTACATGATTGCCGAAACTCAGCGATTACACTGGACGCTGTGGTAGCGCTTCATTTAAGAATTAAGATAAAAAAAGTCATTTTTTTTAATGTGGGACCTATCCTAGCTGTTAGCGCGCGCAGAAAAATAGAGCCAGTTTCAAATACTACATTTACTGACTCTCTAACGGTGTCAGTCCGTTTGAGTTACAACGGTTGGGTCACATATTCGTACCAACATGTATTCAGCGATATTTATCTGATATTACTAGGTTGCATCGCTTTTAACAGTGAAACGATTGACTGTGGGACTTAATTGAACTGATTTTGGATTGTGAGCTTATAAATGTTATAAGTGAGACAAGTTGACTCCAACAAATAACATTCTTCTTAATTTGACATGATTGCCGGAACTCAGCGATTACACTGGGCGCTGTGGTAGCGATTCATTTAAAAATTTAGATTAATAAGTCATTTTTTACTGTGAACCAAACCTAGCCGTTATCGCGCGCTGAAGAAATAGCGAAAGTTTCAAAAACTACATTTCATTGACTTTCTAACGGTGTCAGTCCGTTTGAATTTCAACAGTTGGGTCACATATTCGTACCAACATGTATTTCGCGATATTTATCTGATAATACCAAGTTGCATCGCTTTTAACAGTGAAACGATTGACTGTGGCACTTAATTGAACTAACTTTGGACTGTGACCTGGTAAATGTGATAAATGGGAAAATTGGACTCCAAGAAATAACATTCTTCTTAATTTGACATGATTGCCGAAACACAGCGATTACACTGTGCGCTGTGGTAGCGTTCATTTAAGAATTAATATAAAAAAGTCATTCTTTTAATGTGGGACCAATCATAGCCGTTAGCGCGTTGAAGAAATAGAAACAGTTTCAAATTCTACATTTCACTGACTTCCTAACGGTGTCAGTCCGTTTGAGTTACAACGGTTGGGTCACATATTCGTACAAACATGTATTCAGCGATATTTATCTGATATTACTAGGTTGCATCGCTTTTAACAGTGAAATGATTGACTGTGGGACTTAATTGAACTAACTTTGGACTGTGACCTGATAAATGTGATAAAGGAGACAATTGGACTCCAAGAAATAACATTCTTCTTAATTTTACATGATTGCCGAAACTCTGCGATTACACTGGGCGCTGTGGTAGCGCTTCATTTAAAAATTTAGGTTAATAAGTCATTTTTTACTGTGGGACCTATCCTAGCCGTTATCGCGCGCTGAAGAAATAGAGCCAGTTTCAAATACTACATTTACTGACTCTCTAACGGTGTCAGTCCGTTTGAGTTTCAACGGTTGGGTCGGATATTCGTACCAACATGTATTTAGCGATATTTTTCTCATAATACTAGGTGGCATCGCATTTAACAGTGAAACGATTGACTGTGGCACTTAATTGAATTAACTTTGAACTGTGACCTGGTAAATGTGATAAATGGGAAAATTGGACTCCAAGAACTAACATTCTTCTTAATTTCACATTATTGCCGGAACTCAGCGATTACACTGGGCGCTGTGGTAGCGTTTCATTTAAAAATTTAGGTTAATAAGTCATTTTTTACTGTGGGACCTATCCTAGCCGTTATCGCGCGCTGAAGAAATAGCGACAGTTTCATAAACTACATTTCATTGACTTTCTAACGGTGTCAGTCCGTTTGAGTTACAACGGTTGGGTCACATATTCGTACCAACATGTATTCAGCGATATTTATCTGATATTACTAGGTTGCATCGCTTTTAACAGTGAAACGATTGACTGTGGGACTTAATTGAACTGATTTTGGATTGTGAGCTTATAAATGTTATAAGTGAGACAAGTTGACTCCAACAAATAACATTCTTCTTAATTTGACATGATTGCCGGAACTCAGCGATTACACTGGGCGCTGTGGTAGCGATTCATTTAAAAATTTAGATTAATAAGTCATTTTTTACTGTGGGACCAAACCTAGCCGTTATCGCGCGCTGAAGAAATAGCGACAGTTTCAAAAACTACATTTCATTGACTTTCTAACGGTGTCAGTCCGTTTGAATTTCAACGGTTGGGTCACATATTCGTACCAACATGTATTTAGCGATATTTATCTGATAATACGAGGTTGCATCGCTTTTAACAGTGAAACGATTGACTGTGGCACTTAATTGAACTAACTCTGGACTGTGACCTGGTAAATGTGATAAATGGGAAAATTGGACTCCAAGAAATAACATTCTTCTTAATTTGACATTATTGCCGGAACTCAGCGATTACACTTGGCGCTGTGGTAGCGCTTCATTTAAAAATTTAGATTAATAAGTCATTTTTTACTGTGGGACCTATCCTAGCCGTTATCGCGCGCTGAAGAAATAGAGACAGTTTCAAAAACTACATTTCATTGACTTTCTAACGGTGTCAGTCCGTTTGAGTTACAACAGTTGGGTCACATATTCGTACCAACATGTATTCAGCGATATTTATCTGATATTACTAGGTTGCATCGCTTTTAACAGTGAAACGATTGACTGTGGGACTTAATTGAACTAACTTTGGACTGTGACCTGATAAGTGTGATAAAGGAGACAATTGGACTCCACGAAATAACATTCTTCTTAATTTGACATGATTGCCGAAACACAGCGATTACACTGTGCGCTGTGGTAGCGTTCATTTAAGAATTAATATAAAAAAGTCATTCTTTTAATGTGGGACCAATCATAGCCGTTAGGGCGTTGAAGAAATAGAGACAGTTTCAAATTCTACATTTCACTGACTTCCTAACGATGTCAGTCCGTTTGAGTTACAACAGCTGGGTCACATATTCGTACCAACATGTATTCAGCGATATTTATCTGATATTACTAAGTTGCATCGCTTTTAACAGTGAAACGATTGACTGTGGGACTTAATTGAACTAACTTTGGACTGTGATCTGATAAATGTGATAAAGGAGACAACTGGACTCCAAGAAATAACATTCTTCTTAATTTTACATGATTGCCGAAACTCAGCGATTACACTGGACGCTGTGGTAGCGCTTCATTTAAGAATTAAGATAAAAAAAGTAATTTTTTTAATGTGGGACCTATCCTAGCTGTTAGCGCGCGCAGAAAAATAGAGCCAGTTTCAAATACTACATTTACTGACTCTCTAACGGTGTCAGTCCGTTTGAGTTACAACGGTTGGGTCACATATTCGTACCAACATGTATTCAGCGATATTTATTTGATATTACTAGGTTGCATCGCTTTTAACAGTGAAACGATTGACTGTGGGACTTAATTGAACTGATTTTGGATTGTGAGCTTATAAATGTTATAAGTGAGACAAGTTGACTCCAACAAATAACATTCTTCTTAATTTGACATGATTGCCGGAACTCAGCGATTAAACTGGGCGCTGTGGTAGCGATTCATTTAAAAATTTAGATTAATAAGTCATTTTTTACTGTGAACCAAACCTAGCCGTTATCGCGCGCTGAAGAAATAGCGACAGTTTCAAAAACTACATTTCATTGACTTTCTAACGGTGTCAGTCTGTTTGAATTTCAACAGTTGGGTCACATATTCGTACCAACATGTATTTCGCGATATTTATCTGATAATACCAAGTTGCATCGCTTTTAACAGTGAAACGATTGACTGTGGCACTTAATTGAACTAACTTTGGACTGTGACCTGGTAAATGTGATAAATGGGAAAATTGGACTCCAAGAAATAACATTCTTCTTAATTTGACATGATTGCCGAAATACAGCGATTACACTGTGCGCTGTGGTAGCGTTTATTTAAGAATTAATATAAAAAAGTCATTCTTTTAATGTGGGACCAATCATAGCCGTTAGCGCGTTGAAGAAATAGAGACAGTTTCAAATTCTACATTTCACTGACTTCCTAACGGTGTCAGTCCGTTTGAGTTTCAACGGTTGGGTCACATATTCGTACCAACATGTATTCAGCGATATTTATCTGATATTACTAGGTTGCATCGCTTTTAACAGTGAAACGATTGACTGTGGGACTTAATTGAACTAACTTTGGACTGTGACCTGATAAATGTGATAAAGGAGACAATAGGACTCCACGAAATAACATTCTTCCTAATTTGACATGATTGCCGAAACACAGCGATTACACTGTGCGCTGTGGTAGCGTTCATTTAAGAATTAATCTAAAAAAGTCATTCTTTTAATGTGGGACCAATCATAGCCGTTAGCGCGTTGAAGAAATAGAAACAGTTTCAAATTCTACATTTCACTGACTTCCTAACGGTGTCAGTCCGTTTGAGTTACAACGGTTGGGTCACATATTCGTACCAACATGTATTCAGCGATATTTATCTGATATTACTAGGTTGCATCGCTTTTAACAGTGAAATGATTGACTGTGGGACTTAATTGAACTAACTTTGGACTGTGACCTGATAAATGTGATAAAGGAGACAATTGGACTCCAAGAAATAACATTCTTCTTAATTTTACATGATTGCCGAAACTCTGCGATTACACTGGGCGCTGTGGTAGCGCTTCATTTAAAAATTTAGGTTAATAAGTCATTTTTTACTGTGGGACCTATCCTAGCCGTTATCGCGCGCTGAAGAAATAGAGCCAGTTTCAAATACTACATTTACTGACTCTCTAACGGTGTCAGTCCGTTTGAGTTTCAACGGTTGGGTCGGATATTCGTACCAACATGTATTTAGCGATATTTATCTGATAATACGAGGTTGCATCGCTTTTAACAGTGAAACGATTGACTGTGGCACTTAATTGAACTAACTCTGGACTGTGACCTGGTAAATGTGATAAATGGGAAAATTGGACTCCAAGAAATAACATTCTTCTTAATTTCACATTATTGCCGGAACTCAGCGATTACACTTGGCGCTGTGGTAGCGCTTCATTTAAAAATTTAGATTAATAAGTCATTTTTTACTGTGGGACCTATCCTAGCCGTTATCGCGCGCTGAAAAAATAGAGACAGTTTCAAAAACTACATTTCATTGACTTTCTAACGGTGTCAGTCCGTTTGAGTTACAACAGTTGGGTCACATATTCGTACCAACATGTATTCAGCGATATTTATCTGATATTACTAGGTTGCATCGCTTTTAACAGTGAAACGATTGACTGTTGGACTTAATTGAACTAACTTTGGACTGTGACCTGATAAATGTGATAAAGGAGACAATTGGACTCCAATGAATAACATTCTTCTTAATTTTACATGATTTCCGAAACTCAGCGATTACAATGGACGCTGTTGTAGCGCTTCATTTAAGAATTAAGATAAAAAAAGTCATTTTTTTAATGTGGGACCTATCCTAGCTGTTAGCGCGCGCAGAAAAATAGAGCCAGTTTCAAATACTACATTTACTGACTCTCTAACGGTGTCAGTCCATTTCAGTTTCAACGGTTGGGTCACATATTCGTACCAACATGTATTCAGCGATATTTATCTGATATTACTAGGTTGCATCGCTTTTAACAGTGAAACGATTGACTGTGGGACTTAATTGAACTAACTTTGGAATGTGACCTGATAAATGTGATAAAGGAGACAATTGGACTCCACGAAATAACATTCTTCTTAATTTGACATGATTGCCGAAACACAGCTATTACACTGTGCGCTGTGGTAGCGTTCATTTAAGAATTAAGATGAAAAAAGTTATTTTTTTAATGTGGGACCTATCCTAGCTGTTAGCGCGCGCAGAAAGATAGAGCCAGTCTCAAATACTACATTTACTGACTCTCTAACAGTGTCAGTCCGTTTGAGTTTCAACGGTTGGGTCACATATTCGTACCAACATGTATTCAGCGATATTTATCTGATATTACTAGGTTGCATCGCTTTTAACAGTGAAACGATTGACTGTGGGACTTAATTGAACTAACTTTGGACTGTGACCTGATAAATGTGGTAAAGGAGACAATTGGACTCCACGAAATATCATTCTTCTTAATTTGACATGATTGCCGAAACACAGCAATTACACTGTGCGCTGTGGTAGCGTTCATTTAAGAATTATTATAAAAAAGTCATTCTTTTAATGTGGGACCAATCATAGCCGTTAGCGCGTTGAAAAAATAGAGACAGTTTCAAATTCTACATTTCACTGACTTCCTAACGGTGTCAGTCCGTTTGAGTTACAACGGTTGGGTCACATATTCGTACCAACATGTATTCAGCGATATTTATCTGATATTACTAGGTTGCATCGCTTTTAACAGTGAAACGATTGACTGTGGGACTTAATTGAACTAACTTTGGACTGTGACCTGATAAATGTGATAAAGGAGACAATTGGACTCCAAGAAATAACATTCTTCTTAATTTTACATGATTGCCGAAACTCAGCGATTACACTGGGCGCTGTGGTAGCGCTTCATTTAAGAATTAAGATAAAAAAGTCATTTTTTTAATGTGGGACCTACCCTAGCTGTTAGCGCGCGCAGAAAAATAGAGCCAGTTTCAAATACTACATTTACTGACTCTCTAACGGTGTCGGTACGTTTGAGTTTCAACGGTTGGGTCACATATTCGTACCAACATGTATTCAGCGATATTTATCTGATATTACTAGGTGGCACCGCTTTTAACAGTGAAACTATTGACTGTGGGACTTAATTGAACTAACTTTGGACTGTGACCTGATAAATGTGATAAAAGAGACAATAGGACTCCACGAAATAACATTCTTCTTAATTTGACATGATTGCCGAAACACAGCGATTACACTGAGCGCTGTGGTAGCGTTCCTTTAAGAATTAATATAAAAAAGTCATTCTTTTAATGTGGGACCAATCATAGCCGTTAGCGCGTTGAAGAAATAGAGACAGTTTCAAATTCTACATTTCACTGACTTCCTAACGGTGTCAGTCCGTTTGAGTTACAACGGTTGGGTCACATATTCGTACCAACATGTATTCAGCGATATTTATCTGATATTACTAGGTTGCACCGCTTTTAACAGTGAAACGATTGACTGTGGGACTTAATTGAACTAACTTTGGACTGTGACCTGATAAATGTGATAAAGGAGACAATTGGACTCCACGAAATAACATTCTTCTTAATTTGACATGATTGCCGAAACACAGCGATTACACTGTGCGCTGTGGTAGCGTTCATTTAAGAATTAATATAAAAAAGTCATTCTTTTAATGTGGGACCAATCATAGCCGTTAGCGCGTTGAAGAAATAGAGACAGTTTCAAATTCTACATTTCACTGACTTCCTAACGGTGTCAGTCCGTTTGAGTTACAACGGTTGGGTCAAATATTCGTACAAACATGTATTCAGCGATATTTATCTGATATTACTAGGTTGCATCGCTTTTAACAGTGAAACGATTGACTGTGGGACTTAATTGAACTAACATTGGACTGTGACCTGATAATTGTGATAAAGGAGACAATTCGACTCCAAGAAATAACATTCTTCTTAATTTTACATGATTGCCGAAACTCAGCGATTACACTGGACGCTGTGGTAGCGCTTCATTTAAGAATTAAGATAAAAAAGTCATTTTTTTAATGTGGGACCTATCCTAGCTGTTAACGCGCGCAGAAAAATAGAGCCAGTTTCAAATACTACATTTACTGACTCTCTAACGGGTCAGTCCGTTTGAGTTTCAACGGTTGGGTCTGATATTCGTACCAACATGTATTTAGCGATATTTTTCTCATATTACTAGGTGGCATCGCATTTAACAGTGAAACGATTGACTGTGGGACTAAATTGAACTGATTTTGGATTGTGAACTTATAAATTTTATAAGTGAGACAAGTTGACTCCAAGAAATAACATTCTTCTTAATTTGACATGATTGCCGAAACTCAGCGATTACACTGGGCGCTGTGGTAGCGCTTTATTTAAGAATTAAAATAAAAAAACCATTTTTTTAATGTGGGACCTATCCTAGCCGTTATTGCGCGCTGAAGAAATAGCGACAGTTTCAAAAAGTACATTTCATTGACTTTTTAACGGTGTCAGTCCGTTTAAATTTCAACGGGTCACATATTCGTACCAACATGTAATTAGCGATATTTATCTGATAATACTAGGTTGCATCGCTTTTAAATATGAAGCGATTGACTGTGGGACTTAATTGAACTAACTTTGGACTGCGACCTGATAAATGTGACAAATGAGACAATTGAACTCCTAGAAATAACATTCTTCTTAATTTGACGTGATTTTCGGAACTCAACGATTACACTGGGCGCTGTGGTAGCGCTTCATTTAAGAATCAAGATAAAAAAGTC